>NC_064931.1:351828022-352131052 GCF_023897955.1 Schistocerca gregaria
CATCTTGTGCTTTCATTGTCCAGAATTACGATGGGGACTTCGCCTTTCTGAGGGGCATGAAATTGACGTTCGTCTTCTCCAGGTGGTCTTTTGTCTGCTCGAATTACAACTTTATAGTAATTAGAAATCATTCGGTCTAGAGCTGTTTTGAATACTTGAATCAGTTGATTGTATTTGTGTAAGATCGTTCGTACATCTTGGACTACTTCTCATCTCAATCCACTGATATCTGTGCTGCTTCATTCACGATGAAATATACTTGCAGAACTTATTATCTTCAATGGGTAATGGTAGTAACGATCCCATGTTGTGATAGTTTATCCTTAGATGAAAACAAAAAAAAAATCGATTTCATTTCTATTAGTGCTGATCGAAGTGACACCGAAAGAAGTTGTATGCTTTTATATTTTAAAGGAAGAGTTTTGTTTCTGGGGTTTCCCCCATCATGTTAAGTAAAAATTCCTGCGGATGTGATGCCAGTGGAGATAATCGAATTTTTCCATTGACGAAAGAGAATCCTAGTGCTCCTGTTCAGCAATTTTTCACATTGCAAACTTGGCAGAAGTTATCAATTTTTCCGATTACGGCGTGTTTGTGTTTTTGCTATATTCTTTCGTCTGGTCGTAATGGAAAGCTCCTATTGGTAGGTTGTACTGTTTACTTGTCCTCGTCAGCGCTACTCGAAGGGTGTTTTCATGGCCGACTTAAGTCAGCAGTCATTTATTATAAGATTGTGTTATAATTCTTGGTTCTTCATTCCGTTCATTTCGTTGTTCTTCGGTTTCTCTGCTCCCTACGGTGCTCAATCTCGTTCGTTGGTCGCTTAAACGAGCTTCGCGTTCTTCATCAGTTTTGTTTTCTCGCTGTTCTTGTTTTCGCCATTTTATTTCAGAACTGACATCTACTCCTCTTTTACGTTTGGACATTGTGTAAAATATAAATCAAATCAATTTTTTAGTAACGAAAACACTAAGTACAGTTTACGCAATTTGCATACTTTATTTTCGATTTATATTCAGTCACTGTATCACTTTGAGTGCTCACACTTCGCTGTTTGATTTTATTCACTCACTACAATCCTTTTTCGGTTCCTCCCTTCATGGAACCGCGCGACTGCTACGGTCGCAGGTTCGAATCCTGCCTCGGACATGTTCCAGATCATTCCACAACATTCGAGAGTGTTCTGGAAAGTTCCACAATGATCTGGGAAGTTCCGGGATGTTGCCAAACATTCTGGAATGTTCACGAATGTTGCAGATTATTCCCGAACATTCAAAAACATCCCCGATCATTGTGGAACATTCCGCAACATTCTCTTAAGTTGTGTTATGCTGTCAAATACTCTAGAATATTGTGGAAGGTTCTCAATACTCTCGAATGTTGTGGAAGGTTCTAGAAATTTTTAGAGAGCGAAATTTTCTAGCCTTTATATCTTCAAAATTCCCTCGTGCTACCCGGACTCTTTTCTTTGTTTTAGCGGAACGCACACTGTTCACTTCCTTTTGTAATACATACTGACTGTTAAGACACAGCCCTTAAGGTAGGAGAATTTTTTTGTACGAGGATGATGCATACAGCGCACCAACTGAGCGTGTTCCTTGAGTCCTTTATTCTACAGCGAAGAAAGATGTGACATGTTTGAAAACTATTGTTGCGGAAGCCGTGACTGAGCAGACTTCGCATGCTAGTATAAACTCTTAACTCACGAGGTGTGGTCTCTCAGAACTCGCCAGAATTTTCCAAATCGCTCTCGTAGGTCACTTATGGCGGAAAGTTTTTATACACCACCTATCCTCTTTTAATCACCAACCCTACAAATTATTATTGTCATACGTTATCGTGTTATTGGATTGTTGTTGACATTTGATGGGGTTTCCTAGACCGCAGCTCATGAGCTACGCACCTGCTTTCGTCAGGTCAGTAAAAAAACGTCTTAGCAGAAATGTGACAATCTTACATACTCTATGTTCGCTGAAATTTTTGTCAGTGGATAGAGAATGAAGGGAATGATATAGAACAAGAAGTACACGAAGAAGTCAACGATTTTTCAATAACCAGTGATCACAGTTCTGCCAACGAACAAGAGGACTCTTCAGAGGAAGATCTTCAGGACAATGGTGATGAGGACCTTTCTGTTTCTCTAACAAATTACTTTTATTGTATTGTATTGTATTGCGTAGCATGGAACTGGGGACCTATTAAAGACGGAGAGGCTTCGTCCCCACCGTAGCCCTCAGTGGTTTACAACCCCACAACAGGCTACAGCATTCCACTCACCCCACCGTGACCCCACACCGGTCACATAGTTATTGTGCCTTTCGGCCCCCAGTGGAACCCCCCCCCCCCCTTCCCCCAGGAACTTCTCACACCAGACGAGTGTAGCCCCAATGTTGTCGTGGTGCCGGCCGCGGCGGTCTCGCGGTTCTAGGCGCGCAGTCCGGAACCGTGCAACTGCTACGGTCGCAGGTTCGAATCCTGCCTCGGGCATGGATGTGTGTGATGTGCTTAGGTTAGTTAGGTTTAAGTGGTTCTAAGTTCTAGGGGACTAATGACCACAGCAGTTGAGTCCCATAGTGCTCAGAGCCATTTGAACCATTTGTTGTCGTGGTAGAGTAATTACAGTGTACGCGTACGTGGAGAAAGTGTTTGCGCAGCAATCGCCGACATAGTGTAACTGAGGCGCAATAAGGGGAACCAGTTCACATTCGCTGAAGCAGATGGAAAACCGCCTTAAAAACCATCCACAGACTGGTCGGCACACCGGACCTCGACATTAATCCGCCGGCAGGTCAGGAAAATACTTAGTGTTAGTTAAAATTAAATGTGTTCTGGGTGGTCGTAAAGAAAGATGTAGATCTGAGTACTGAATACTAAGTTTGCTACCTTTCTTTTTCGGGATATCAAGTTCAGTTTTCATATGCAAGTTTAAACCTTGGAAATAAGTTTTATGCGAAAATTAGCTTTCTCCAGAGATACCTTAAGTTTTCAGAACGTAAAATTCAGCTCTCTAACAGTTAGTTTTGTGCACTATTGAAAAAGCTTCACAAAAGTATGTGATTTTTGCTTGACGCAAAAATAATTACTGTTGGCTCTATTTAGCGCAGTAAAATCAGCAAGGAGCATTTAAGCAACATTTGTATAGTTGTAACCATAAGCGTTATATAACATAAATTAAATTTTGAACTGATTTACAGCTTAAATCTTGGTTTGAAGATAGGGGACTCAGAGACATCACCTCGTAGTATACGTTACAGAAGCCGGCCAGAGTGGCCGAGAGGTTCTAGGCGCTACAGTCTGGAGCCGCGCGACTGCTACGGTCACAGGTTCGAATCCTGCCTCGGGCATGGATGTGTGTGATGTCCTTAGGTTAGTTAGGTTTAAGTAGTTCTTAGTTTTAGGGGACTGATGACCTCAGAAGTTAAGTGTTATAGTGCCCAGAGCCAGTAGAACCATTTTTATACGTTACAGAAAAGTAACCTCGCTAGTTAAGGGTAAAACAAATAAATTCTGTTTGTAAGCGGTTTCATTGTTTACTTTGTTCAAAAGCACAACATCTGGTTTCCAAACTTAGTGTCTGAGCATGTGGTATAGGACGCACAGGACATGCAACAAATTATCAACAGTATGACAATGCAGCTAATTTGTGAGTGTAAGCAAAACTTGACACAAATCGAATTTGTGATATTTGTGAATAGCCACTTAAGTATACACTATACCTAAATGTGCTACATATTACCCATGTGATTGAATTTAGTTCACAAGTACATAAAAGCTTCATTCGTCCACCTGTAAAATGTACCCCAGCCCTTACATGTATCAAAAGCCAGGCGTGATAAAGTGCTTTAAATGGGTTATAATGGGCAATATCGTTACTTTAAACGACTAGTAACTATATTTTTCAGTACCAGTAGCCTTTTCGATTAAATGGAAATGCGTTATTGCATGAATCAAAGATAGAAATGTATGGCATGGCTTTGCTGTTATTTCCAACTTGATGGCTGGGGGCTAATGGCAGCCATCCGTGGTACAATCATTTTCAGCTTCCCGTCGAAGAAACGAATGTTTAAAACCTGCAATGCTGAATCAACTTCACTGTTTTGTTTATCCATCATCGGAATATTGGATACCGGAAAATATGTCTCGAAAAACGGCACTGAGTGGCTTATATTGTAGAGTTTTAGAAATGGCATGAACAGTAAAGTATTATTAACACGTAGGCAAACAGCTAGATGTTAGGTTTGAATACAGTTCATACTGTGAGCGATCCTCCATAGTATATGGTCACTGTAAATAAACTCCTAAAGAAACAAAAACTAATGCATTATAGGTATAAAACACAGTTTAGGGCTATTACATAGAGAAATGCTGAATGAAACGCGTTTAGCTGTCGAAAGAACAACGTGTGGAGGAGCCTAATGTGTCCACCGTCGCTGAATATTCGCGAAAGATCTTTCACATAACGCAAAGAATACATAAAGGCTGTTAGTGTCACTAAAATTTGTGTCCATTCACTCATGGACCAGGCTGCAAATGAGAGTAGCAAATTGAAAGCAGACGTGTTTAACCCTGTTCTCAAGTGCTCCTTCGCAAAGGCAAGCTCTGTAACATTGCTTCAATTTCTTTCTCGTTCCACTGAAAAGGTGAGTGAAATATATATTAGTGTATGTGGCATTGATGAAGAGGGCCCGATGGAATCCCTATCAGACTCTATACTCGATTCACAGTTGAGTTAGCTCCTCTTTTGACAATAATCTATCGTAGATCCCGTGGTATCATCCGAAGAACGAGGTACTAAGAAAAAATTGGAACCTCGGGATGGACCCATCGAGAGTTCCATACGCCACCGCCGCACTATTCTTGCCTGCGTCAGAGCAGAGTGTTACTCAGCCCACTCTGCAATATCGCCAGAGACGACAACACTGTCTCACAACAGCCATCAGTGCGAGAGTTGTATTAGACAGAATTATTAGTAAAGTTTATAGTCATGTATATTTTGAGAGCAGCGACTTTTGTGTTGCACTGTATCAAGTGACAAGTTAGTGCTCAGAGGCAGTAGCAAATATACGTGACTGTGTTGTTGAAGTGGATTGTTTCAGAGTTAAGTATTTCATGTTGTTCGACATATAACAAAGCGATCTAACATTTTCTGTGTTACAGTATGAACTCTGCCTCCTCCAGAAGGAAATCTAAGAACCCACAAATGTGCCGACTGGTGTTTCTCCGTTCAGCACAACAAATGTTGTGCTGCATAGAGGTCCCTCGCCTGATCACAACGTCGGTGATGTGTGCAGGTCGTTCCAGTGAATAGGCCCCCTGGTTTGCCTTTTGATAGTTAGTAGACTTATGCTAGTAACGTCCGAAATATTGATAGCGTATTCTGTTTCTTCTTTTTATCCTATAAAAAGCCGGCCCCGAAAATGTCTGTAAACGAATTTGTGCAATTGCAGGCGCTACAGGTTGTACGATTGCTGCTCAGCGTGCAAGAGATGACGACATTACTTTCACAACAATAACACTGCACCCGGTTGAAGCACAAAATATTCGCCCTTTTAACGTTATTGAAGAGGAGTGGTCTGAATATCACTCACAGATGGAAGCTCGCATTACTGCATTCAACATAACAGGTGCAATACTTCTTTTCTTTCAACGGTCGGAGCTGAGGTATACAGCCTATATTGAAACCTGAGTTCTGATTCGTCCGCAAGGTGTTAGCAACCACGATCTTACCCGGCTGCTAAGGTAAACATGTTTTCGCTCAGGTTCATGTCGATGCAGCAAGGTTTATATTTTTCTGGCTCAAGAAACAGCCGGCACAGACTTCAAACTTGAAGTGTTAACAAGGCAGTGCAGGTTGAAGAGCTCTTGTGAACCAAGTTACAGCGATGTTACGTTAAGTGTTGCAATCACACAAAATGTGCCAGACGCTATTCTAAAATTTTCAGATTCTCACCTGAAAGCCATTTCGTCTATTGTGAAATTTGAAAGTATTTTGGACACAACTGAAATTGGTTTTGAGGTTTTTCTGTTGATATAAGTGCACAAGACACTCACTGTAAATTTCATGGTAAAGTTGAAATGAATAAAAATAGGGTACCGATTAACAGTAAACATAAATGTAAAAACATTCAGTCCCGGGGTACACAAGGTGACCTTCAGAATACAATGAGGAAGTCTTGCCGTCAGTACTTTTAAAATCGTGACAGGAAGCTTTTCCTTGTCGTGGCACACGGTGATTCCCATCCAGAAAGCCAGATCATAACGAAACAATTTTTTTAGTAGGCAGCCAACGCATGCACAGGTCTGGCACACGGCTTCAGCGACGCTCTCAGGAAGTGCGTGTTTGTCGGCAATGCCATTAGAGCCGCCACAAGCGAAGGCTTGCATCTCCGTCTCGTAGAAATCTACTGCAGTTGTACACAGGCACAAACATAGACTTTTTGTCTAATTGAGAGTGACTCAAAATACAATTACATTTTGGTTTGACAAAAGTGCATCTTTCCCTAATCAGTGAAAACACATTTAAAAGATTTAAACATCCCCTTAGGCACTTCAGTCTGGAACCGCGTGACCGCCACGGTCGCAGGTTCGAATCCTGCCTCGGGTATGGATGTGTGTGATGTCGTTGGGTTAGTTAGGTTTAAGTAGTTCTAGGTCCTAGGGGACTGATGACCTCAGATGTTAAGTCCCATAGTGCTCAGAGCCATTTGAAGCCATCCCCTTAGAAAAAATTTATAAATAACTGTGCTGGTATACTTCTACGTTATTTGATTTTCAAACAGCTGAGCAAAACTGAACGTACTCAGACATTTCTCTTTTTACTTATTCTGAACAACAGTAAACTGTCACACAATATTTTTAGCACAACGCAATCTGACTTTCAATAATCCCTACAAAACAATGGCCCTGACTAACAATAACCTATACCTTACATGAATCACCTCACTAAAATCTTCGTTACTCAAACTACTGCAATACAGCGATCAGCAATACTGCCAGCTAAATAAAGGAGTCTAACTACTGTAGGCACTAACTACTGATAGGCATAGTTAGCAAATGAACGAATTTGATGGAGAACAAACAATGTATTTACCTTTATAGTGTTCAAAAGTCATTATATAGAACCAGTGATTTTCTTACATTGTGCTACGTGACGTTACCAACATAAAAACCTAAACAGCCCACTTACAAGGTCGGTAGCCCGTGGCTACAGAAGCCTACTTCTGTTTTGTATGCATGTAACAGACACGCAGTACCGGTACTTAACAGTACAAACATTTTTCGTTTACTTTAGTTTAATTTGTTCATCCTGTGTGTACAAGACAATGTGCTACAAGTAAGGGCCTCCAAGACTCTTACCAATGTTTAAGACCGTATCATAAGTATAGAGAACTGGCTGAATCAGATTTAGGAAGGGCTAAAAATATTGAAGCGCACATTACTGTTAAAGAAAGTCAGCAACAGATTTTTCGTGCCAGACCTGTCACCAATGCCATAATGAGCACGTTGCTTAGGAACTGCAACGATGGAGAGACAATGTGGTTATACAAACCATTTCTGTAAGCCACTGGATATCACCCTTAATGATATGAAAGAGTTAATCAAGTTTACGTTATTTTAAAGCCACAGTAAGCCCACAAAGTCTCATGGATTCATTTTCTCTCCTATGACCGGAGCAATTAATGGACATATTGGGACAAGGCAGATTCTTTTCCTGAACTGATTTACGTCAGGAACACTTACAGTTACTGCTGGAAAAGCAGTCCATGTAATATTTTGTGATCGTCGCTCACCTGTGTTTGTTTCAGTTTCAAAGACTAACGTTTGGGAGCGCTTACGATACTGCTGTTTTTCAACAGCTCCTGCAAAAATTAAAAATGAAAGTCCCTTCATGTACAAATTATTTGGACGATATTGTTGTTATACGTCGTATGCTGCTGAACATTTGACAAATTTAGACTGCTTGTTACAGATACTTTCTACGGCTGGCTTAAAGTCCAACAAGAAAAAGCACTCCTTCTTCCAAGATAAACTTGCATATTTAGAACATATAATGGCACAGGGTACGCATCCTGATAAATCGCACTCGTCGAAGATTAAATATTTGCGAGCGCCACGTAACATCAAGGACTTCCAAGCTCTCGATGGGAACATAGCACTGATGCGCCAAAACATTAGCATCACAGGCCACAACGAGATTGGGTGAAGCCTGGTGAAAGCGACTTTGAGATTGGATAGGGTGCTATGGCGAGGCATCTGAGAACGAGAATTTCAGAAACGTCGAAGCTGGTCAGCTATTCATGCGCTACTGGCATGAACAACTATGTAAAGTGGCTAATGGAGAGTGAAACTACGAGTAGGTGACACGGTACTGAACGTTCAAGCCTCATCACAGAACCTGGGCGTCGGCTGTTCATGTGCTGCGGTTGTGAGCATCTACTAAAAGTGACTGAAGAGCGATGAAACCTCGAGTTCGGGAAAGGTACTGAACGTTCACGTCTCATCAAGGAACGTGGACATCAGAGGCTTTATCGCACTGAAGAGCATCGTAGGTGGCGATCTGTGGACGATCTGACAACAGAGTACAACACTGGTACAGGAACAAGTGTTGCAGAGTACACCATTCAGCGTACATTGTTTGACATAGGGCTCCACAGCAGACGACTCCTACATGTTCCCATGTTGACCTAAATACATCTTCAATAAGGAATGCTGTGGGCATTGGGACATGGAGGTTGGACTGCGTGTCAGTAGGAACGTGTCGGCTGGGCAGATGGGCCAAGTCGATGGTCGCTTCCAGACACATCATCCAGATATAGGCTTCATCTACTCAAAACAAGCATGGCATTCAACCACACACAGTCGGCTCGAGCAAAATTGGATAACATTCACTCTTGCTTTTATGGGACCTGTGTTGGTAATCTAAGGCACCATGGCAGCTGTGAACTACGCCAACATTAATGCAGATCATCAGCATCCATCCATCCTTTATGTCTCCTCTTATGGTGGTCGCATCTTCCAGCAGTGGAACAGTCCATAAGACCAGAATCATGCTATAGTGGTTCGAGGGGCATAGGAATGAGCTCATATTGAAGTCTTGGCCACCAAATTCCGCTGATCTAAACTCGATAGAGCGCTTTTGAATCACTATCGGGTGCAAACTCAGTGCCAACAAACCATTAGCCTGTAACGTAAGGGAACTGCATGACCTGTGAGTAGGCATCTAGTGTTAAATTCCTCCAAAGGATTTGCAGAACCCATGTTGTGCAGAATCGCTGCTGTACTGTGTGTCAGAGGTGGACCTACATGCTCTGAAGTAGCTGGTCATAATGTTTTGGCTCATCAGAGTACATATTACATTACATTCATCGGAAATGCCGTCCGCTCCCGGTAGCTGAATGGTCAGCGTGACGGATTGTCAATTCTCTATGCCAGGGTTCGATTCAAGGCTGAGTCGGGGAATTTTCTCCGCCCAGGTACTGAGTGTTGTGCTGTCCTCATCATCATCTTATCATGCTCATCGACTGCAGGTCGCCGAAGTAGCGTCAAATTGAAAGACCGGCACCCGGTGAACGGTCAGCCCGACGGGGGGCCCTATCCATACGATAAAATAAAAAAATAAATCGGAAACGCTGCATAAATTGCTGCTCTATTGAACCAGCAAAATCGGGAAAGTGTTCCCTTTGTGTGGTCCCAAAAATCTCAGGATGCATATCAGCAGTTACGGAATGCATTACTAAATCAGTGTCCTGTGTTTTATTTTGATCCAGCTATGTCTATTGTGTTAGTTGTGGATGCATCTTCTTTTGACATTCGAGCTTTGCTCTACCATACAAACTGGTCATGTGAGAAACCTGGTGCTTTTGCCTCGCACACTCTCAGCAAAGCGCGATGCAATTACAGTCATCTTGAGGGAGAGGAGACGCCATTACCTGTGGTGTTAAGAAGCTCCCCATTACTTGAACTGTCGGAAGTTCAATTTGATTACAAATCATTGGGCTTTAATGGCATTGTTCATCTTTCCAAGCCTGTCCCACCACGTGCAGAGCAAATATTACAATGTTTCGCTGTGATATTGTCTACTTATTTGTATTGATTGTTCTACAGGACTACTGCTCAAGATCCGAATGCCGAGTTGTTGTCTCGGTTACCGGTTGGTCCTGACACGGCATTTGATTTGTCTGACGTAACATGTTATCACATTGGTACTCAGGATTTATAAACTCTTCAAAACATTTCTCCCGAATCTTGGTGTATTGCTACAGAATTTGCTTCTGACACAGCTGCTCAGAGAGTTTCGCAATATGTGCAACATTGGTCGCCACGTAGTTTGGAAGAAATCCCCCACCGTGTGAGGCATAGCTATTTTCTTGATTCATCATGTGCTATTTGCGCGGTCAGTTGTTCTGCTGTTGGGTACAGAGAATGATGCACGGGTGTTGGTTACCCATCGCCTCCAGTGGGAAGTTTTATCTTTTTTGCAACTAGGTCTTTGGAATGTAGTTTCGTGAAGCAACTCGTCCAACGTCATTGTACTTGGCAGGGCACAGGCACCGAAGTAGAGCGGATAACTTCTTGTTGTAATGTTTGTTTGGAACGTCAGTCAGTTCCGCCACCATGAGTTTTCGAGTGGCCCTGTCCTTATGGTCCATGGCAACGCATTCATGTTGATCTTGCGGGTCCATTATGAAACACGAGATGGTTTTTGTGGTAGACGCACAAAGTAAATTTTCTTTGTTGTTCCCATGATAACCATCACCAGCGATAGTACGGGATCGGCTATGTCTTCTATTATTTTGTCTTGTAGGTCTGCTTTGCCTCAGACAATGGATCACATATCACGTTATCCAATTTTCAACAGTTTTGGGGCACCAATGCTATACACCACGTGGCTACTGCTGGTTTTCCCCCTAATTCTAAAGGTGAAAGTTAAATGTTAATTTGAACGTTCAAAAGTTACCTCGAGATACTCCATTCCTCCTACAAATGGAAACAAGCCTTGAAGATTTTTCTTTCCTGCTACCGCGTATCGTCGTGTAATAGGAAGCCATCAGTAGATTACACGGTCGTAATCACCGTAACCTATTGCATCTTCTGCAGCTGCTGTTGAAACAATTCGCTCCGCCGGATCAGACAAAGTTTCAGCCACAGACTGAAGTCTTCTTTAAGGTATTTGGCAAGAATCAGCGCTGGAAGAATGTTTTCATCACAGTGGTCTTAAGACATTCATCTTACAACATCCTCGATTCCAGAACCAACTACGGAACTTGTTTGTAAGTGAGCCTGCTACTGAATTTTTATCCACAGTCCCAGCACACCAGTGGGGTCCACAACAGCAGTCATCTCCTCTTCTCCGCCAGTGGTGGCCGGCATTATCCAGAGAGGTGCCTATGGAGGTCAATGTCCCGCTGCAGTCACCGCACCAGCCACTGCCGCCGCCACTGTCGCCAATGTCCCCGGTGTCGCTGCCCATCTTCAGGCCTGAGCCCAAGTCCGTGGAGGCGACCCCCCTGCAAAGTAATCATGCCACACCAGGAGATCTCCTTTCTGTCCGTCCGACCACAGCATCGACCTCATTGTGAGCTGTAGTGAGCCCTGTGGCCGGTATTTTGGCTGATCTTCCCAGTAACTAGCAATATGGATACTGGGCTGTGGACAGGGAGCTGCCATCCACTCCCTGTTTCCTCATCTACCTCCTCATTCAGGCCACTCCCCGCCGTCATCCCTGTTGACGTGGATTGTTTCAAAGTTAAGTATTTCATCTCGTACAAGTTACCAGAAGGTGAGCCAATATTTTGTGTGTTGTAGTGTCAACTCTCTGCCCTCCAGAAGTAAATCTAAGAACCCATCACCGTGAAGACGGGTGTTTTTTTGTCCAGCACAGCACATCCTTCGAGCAATAAATCTTATCCAATGGCTGGAAGAAAGCACTGATCACACCTGTCTACAATATGGGTAACAGAAGTGCTCCACAAATCTACAGTCCAATATCTTTGATACACATATGTTGTAGGATGTTGGAACATATTTTGAGCTCAAACATAGTGAGGTATTTCGAAAAGAACGATATTGCACATGGCTATCGGCATGGATTTCGAAAACATAGATCACGTGAAACGCAACTCTAATTTTTCTCATATGACATCCTGAAAGCCATGAATCAAGGTAGACAAATAGGTGCAGTATTTCTTAGTTTCCTAAAAGCATTTGGCTCAGTACCACACCTACGTTTACTATCAAAAGTACGATCATATGGGATATGAGCGTATATGACTGGATTGAAGACTTCTAGGTAAGGAGGACTCAGCATGTTATCTTGAATAGAGAGTCAAGTACCCTGGGAAAGTGTGTTGTGTCCCTTTCTGTTCGTATTGTATATTTATGATCTTGCAGACAACATTAATGGAACCCTCTGACTTTTCAGATGATGAAGTTATCTAAAACGAATCATAGTCTGAACGAAGCTGTACAAATATCCAGTCAGACCTTGATAGAATTTCAAAGTAGTACAGTGCTTACCAACTTGTTGAAGTCACAGTTGGAATCTGTAAACTCACAGAAATACTTGGATGTAGTACTTAGTAGGAACTGAAATGGAACGATCATATAGGTTCACAAGGAACCCCCTGAGTGTGAGAACCCAAGTCCAATCTTTAATAATGTTTATTTGAAAGTGTTGTGTTAACAATTATGACAAAAAAATTAGCTGCTAACGACTCACCATGTGCATCAGGAGGGCGACAAAAAATCAGTATCTGGGAGGTGCAGATATCACACTTACATGGGCTATATGTAATGCACTTCACAAAATGGACGCCGTCGACATTCAATAAATGTTCGGAACAGGCTATTAACTTATACCATGAACACAGAATGAAACATGGCGCTCTTCAAAGATTTTGAAGGTTAGTACCATCAAGATGGGAAGCGAACTCTTTGGGAGCTACAAATCGTGCAGGACGTTCAGCTAGGTGTCCACGCCTTAATAATATATCTGGAACCATAATGGCGTAACTGGGTGGTGAGAACTGACGTGATGGCATGCAACTGAATGTGAAATAGACTGTCGTGGAGATTATCGTGAAACTGGCCATACTTTGAGGCGTAGTTGCAGATAGAGCGATGATATGTTTTATAGGCACGGGATAGGCAAACATCCAGAGGTTGAATTTGACCAGTGGTTCCAATTGGTATGAAATTCAATGTCACACGCTTTTCAGGTGGGATACTTTGTTCTAAAGGGATATAATTTGTGCATGTAGACCAGGAATCAATCAAAAGCAAGTTAGTTTGACCAGCTATTGGCCAAAAGCAGTGGTCATACCAAAGTTTTAGTTCTCTTGCGCCTAGTTTGCCCCTATTGCTTGCTTTGACGCTAATATAGCTTACTGCCCTTGCAAGATCACATATAGAAGAATGAATCGTCGAGGGTAGAGATCCTCCAACTTCTCGCAGCACAAAAATTAACTTTCCAGCCTATTTTACGATCCAGATTAACAGTCGGCATAGTTGTATACGAATGCGCCAAGGCATTGATGTTAGTTTATCTTCATATAACTCTCTTGGTTTCTGTACTTTCCGAGGTTCCTTTCATATGTACTTTCTCTTCAAATCCCGCCTGGTCAGAGCTGAAAACAAATTCCTTACTGAAGAATGGGATAATTTTGCATATCTCATCTACAAATTTTCACGCCAATTACGCAGTTTTTTGAGCAATGTCAAGCTGACGCATTGCTTGAACTTCATTTATCTTACGTCTTCCAATGCTGCAGTACTGTTTGAAGTTGTGCATCCATTGACTATCTCCCTTGAAATCACTGTACTTTATGTTGCTCGCAGTTTAATGTGCACAGCATACTAGGTCATTATCCTGTACATCCCGTAAATTGTATGGGGCATCCTTGAAACGTGCAAACATCTGTTTTTGTAACAAGCGTACATTGTCGTTCCTTGCATATCCGTAGTTTTTCTTATGCAGTACACAGTCCTATTACTGCGGACTTACTCGAAATATGTTCATAATTGTGTTTTTTTAAGTGCTGCGGATAATCTTCCGTGTTTGTAATTGTATTTGGCACCTGTTGCTTGGACATTGATTGTCCTTTACTACGTTTCACTGCAGATGGGATTTGTGGCTCCCTGTATGATAAGGATGATGAACTACATGGATCGTCATCTGTTTCAATACCACTTTCACTTGTTAATCACGTACCGTCATCATTTTATTCCTTATATACATTATCCGCAATGTCGAATGTATATGATACCACACACTCCACTGACTCATCTTGGAGGGAGGCTAATATTTCATCTGTCACCTCTTTCTCACTCTTCGAAATTCGTTGGGTTTCTTTCTGATAAAATGTCAACTTTGACAACTGTTGTAGATAGAATGCATTGCTTTCCGTGTTTATTGTTGCCATTGCTCTACTTTGTATAAACACCACTAGCACTATAGCATTGTTGTGAGTTACTCGTCGAATAAGGGGTTCAACAATGTTCCGTAGCTTCATGCTGTGCTCACCATTGGTTACATCCAGTCCCGACCCCTGTTGCCAACAGAAGTCAATATCGTGATAATATGGTAGACAGTCTGTGGGGCCTCAAACGGTTCAAATGGCTCTGAACACAACGGGACTTAATTTCTGAGGTCATCAGTCTTTTAGAACTTAGAACTACTCAAACCACCTAACCTAAGGATACCACACACATCCATGCCCGAAGCAGTATTCGAACCTGCGACCGTAGCGGTCGCGTGGTTCCAGACTGTAGCGCCCAGAACCGCTCGGCCACTTAGTCCGGCTGTGGGGAGTCAAATGCCGTAAATGTCATTGGCCTTCTGCGTCCTCACACTCAAGGGGTGCCTTATCAGTCGTGGGTAAAGCAGGTAGCAGTCTGCGGTGTATCGGTACAATACTAACGAAATTCAGTCAGTATACAAAGAAAATTGCTTACATACCACTCGTGCGATCCACTTCAGAATATTGCTCAAATGTGTTGGACCCATACCAAATAGGACTTGCAGGGGGTATTGAACATATGCAGAGAAGGGCAGCACGCGAATGGTCACAGGTTTGTTTGACTCATGGGAGAGTGTCACTGAGATGTTGAAAGAACTGAACCTTCAGAATATTAAGAACAGACGGAAACTATACCGAGGAAGCCTACTAACAAAGTTTCAAGAACTTGCTTTGAATGATGACTGTAGGAATATACTAGAAACTCTATGCATATCGCTACCATAGCGATCGTGAGGATAAGATTAGACTAACTGCAGCACACACAGAGACATTTAAACAATCATTTTTCTGAGCTCTATTCGTGAATGGAACATAAAACCCCTAAATCGAGTAACTGGTACAGTGGGACGTACCCCTGCCATGTATTTCATAGTGGTTCACACGGTTTAAAGCAAATATAGATTTCTTAGTTGTAATAAACGTAATGCATATCACTGAAAGAAAGTTTCAGTAAGGGATTCCAACAGTTACTGGAGAAATATTAACTGGGAAAATGGATAATTCTTACTTATCTCTCTGATTTTCATCAATGGTAAGTTACTGCTAGCTACTGTAGCTCCCGACTGATGTGTCAAGGTCAGTATTTAGTATTCCACATAGTTAATGTACACACTAAGACAAAAAAAGAAATGACAACGCATTACGAAGGAATTGTCCGAATGGAACGGAAACCGTTACATGTGATGTAGATGTACAGAAAAAGAAATGATTACGAGCACAGTTTCAGAGAAAAATGAATGATAATTTGAAGACAAAGAGCTTCACTAATTGAGCAAGTCAGTAATGTGCTTGTTCACATCTTGCCCTTATGCAAACAGTTATTCGCCTTGGCATTGATAGAGTTGTTGGATACTCTCTTGAGGGACATCGTGCCAAAATCGGTCCATCTGACTAATTACATCGTCAGAATCTGAAAGTAGTTGAATAGCCATCCCCACAGTGATCGAAACGTTGTCAATTGGTAGGAGATCCGGTGACCTTGCTAGCCAACGCAAGGTTTGACAACCACGAAGACGAACGGTATAAACTGTCGCCTCATGCGCGAGTTCATTATCTTTCTAGAACTTAAGCCCATCACAGCTTCCCATGAAGGGCAACAAAACGAAGCGTAGAATATCGCCGACCTACCGCTGTTCTGCAAGGGTGTCGTGGTTGACAGCCAGAGACGACCTGCCATGAAATCTAAAGCCTCCCCAGACTATCACTCATTGCTGTCGGGTCAGCACTGTGCTACCCTTTTCCATTTGCGCTAGATGACATGCTGGTTGCCGGAAGCCTGTACTGTAACAGTATTTCAACGTAGATTGCGCAAGATGTCAGTGGACCGAACCCTGTATCGTTTAAAAGTGTCACTTAATGTTTCTCATCATTCCATCAGGCGTTGTTCCTCCTTAGTAGTTGTAGGACTCGACCATTTTAAGCTCTAATAGTTTATCTAGTACTTAAAGTCAACTAGTTCCGCAGATACTGTAACATTATAATGATTTAAATCTAAATCCATTTTATATTACGTAGCACAGTCTATGTAACTTACTATTTGCTCTATCACTTTCATATTAAACTTTTTCGAAGTGAATATTGTCATTTCCTAACGTCTCGGATACGTCAACATAAACAGTACTTGTTATGTCTCTGTTTCCTAGGGCATACCTGCAGTTTCTTCTACGTAACTAAAGTGAAACCATCATCAGTCCGAAGGTCTAAATATCGTAGTCCTCTACTAGCCAGTGTCCTGTTTTACATGGTATGCCGCTGGCTTCCTCTGACTTTTTTCTGTCTTTCTCAGCCACTAACATAGGTGCTTACAATTTAACGTGGAATCCAAACCACGGTGCAACTCCGGATTTTCTACGTATGTTGATTTTTTTCCGTCCTTGTTTAAGAGTTTGTTGTGCCCGTCAATAAATGATAAGAGTGCTGGTAAATCTGGCTACAGAGGGTGGTCAGAAGCACTCTGAGAATCTTGCAAGATGTCCGCAACGCGTAGTCGTGCGGTAGCATTCTCGCTTCCCACGCCCGGGTTCCCGGGTTCGATTCTCGGCGGGGTCAGGGATTTTCTCTGCCTCGTGGTAACTGGGTGTTGTGTGCTGTCCTTAGGTTAGTTAGGTTTAAGTAGTTCTAAGTTCTAGGGGACTGATGACCATAGATGTTAAGTCCCGTAGTGCTCGAAGCCAATCATGTGTTTTGCAGGAAAGGCTCAAGTAAGAAATAATTTTGAGAAAGGAATTCGATAAGTTGCTACGATTATGAGCTAATTAGCAAAGAAGTTAGCCACTCTGGCCGTTGCACGCGCAAATTCTAACGGCCCGCCTAACACAGTCAATTTCAGTTGTTCTCAAAGCGTAGATGACAGCTCATGAGATTGCTCAACCTTCAGCGCTTGCTTGAATCTTACTACCGTCCCATGTGCTATTTTTTTCGCTCTCATGTATCGTTTCAGGAAACAAAACGAAGAAAAAATTTGGCGACACCGTCTCTGGCAGACCAATTGAATTCACATGCTCAGCGACCTGATTGGATAACTTCAGTACTAAACGGTGTAAAGTATTGAATTTTTCTTAACAGTTGTTTCTTAGCACAACGTGCCCTATAAAACTCTTGCGCGCTGCGTCGGGTAACCGCGCGGTCTTGGTCGTCTTGCCACGGTTTGCACGGCTTCCCCCTTCGGAGGTTCGAGTCCTCCCCCTGGCATGGGTGTGTGTGTTTTCCTTAGCATATGTTAGTTTCAGTTAGATTAAGTTGTATGTAATCCTAGGGAACGATGACCTCAGCAGTTTGGTCCTATGGGAACATACGATCACCACCCTTGCACGCTTTTCGGACTCTTTTTGACCACTCTGGATGTCCTGTATGAACTATTTTGTTCA
Organism: Schistocerca gregaria; assembly: GCF_023897955.1. Classification (NCBI taxonomy): domain Eukaryota; kingdom Metazoa; phylum Arthropoda; class Insecta; order Orthoptera; family Acrididae; genus Schistocerca; species Schistocerca gregaria. Next base: position 351,845,907 of record NC_064931.1, read on the forward strand.
ATAAAAACTTCGGCGTGGGTGTGAATCAAAAGAGTTCCATTAAAATAATATAAGATAAAGTAAGGCCATGTGGCTGCTTTTTAGGCCATTTACCGTCAATTTTAATGAGCACGTGCGTTCATCTGCTTCAATCGCGATCGTTTACACGTCGATGAACACTGGTAATAAACGTACGTTGCGATAAATGAGCCCTTCCCCATGTGAACAATCTCAAAAATTAAGTGTGCTCTCGTCGCCGCAAATTCCATCACTGTAAACAGTTCATCTCCCTGTTCATTTATTTCTCTGATAATGTATCTTCGTAGGTAGCACGGTAAGTTTTGTCGGGTTAGCCTATTAGGAAAATGGAAATGTTCTAAACCGAACCTATAATATTCCAAAGTATCAGATTAAAAACAGGGATACGAATGAGCTGAGGTTCCGTCTTAAATTGGCTTTTGGCTCTGTTTACGTGTTTCCTGACTGGTGCAAAGAACCACACTCGCTAGTACATCTTGCAATACTATTTTGTATAAAGATTCTATTTATACTATACCACACGGAAGTTTCTTACCTCATTACAGCAAATGTACCACTCACAGTTTCATTTAACTCTTTCGATAAATGATGAGGTTTGTTCGAAAGTTTCAGCAGTACATAAATATGGCTATAGCGAACCTGGCACACAGTTTACATGCGTGACATCATATGAACCAGCTTATTCACCTACTCATGATGTCAAAAGCCGGTCCCTCCTTGTCAGTGACACCATCACTCTTTTCAGTGATGCTGTTACCCTAATTAACACGCTTCGCTTCTCGCCTCTCTCATCCTCTCGAATCCGTCTCAGTGTAGTATTAAAAGAGGGCAAATTAATTTGATAAAAATGGAACCATGTTCGATGACATGCACTAAAAATTTATTTAACCTTCGCTAGACTAGCCTCCAGTGTCAAAGATTTGGATTATTTCCGTTAAAGTCGATGACATTTGCTCATGTAATAATTTTAATATTAAAATAATGGCTAAAAAGGCGCCACGTTCAAAGATGTGCAGTACATATTATGTATATAGTCAAGTTCCATCACTTGCACGAATATCAAAGATATTTACGTAATGTGATATAAGATATTTTTCCCTCACAATGGATCACCACTTAAAGAAATAGAATGAGTCACCATTTATAGATACGGAATGGTTCACTGTTTAAAATAGTGGAATGAGTCACGATTCAAGCATCCTAATACCACTGGGATACATATGAACCCATGAGAACTTTTAAAATATCTGTCTCACATGTTTTTAAAGCTATTATTTTAAAAATATATTAATTTATCACTGCCATGCTGTTTATGCAATGATGTCCTGTTTACTTTTATGCTTATAACACATTAAAACTGATTCGTACCTTTCTGCACGTAGCACCACCTCGGTCAATATAAATTGTCTAAATAGAGTGATTAGTGCTTTGTTGAAAAACTATTATTCCCAACACCGGAAAAAAAAGGAAATAATGTTACCCACCTTTTTTTTACCTAACTTTACGCTTTCTTGCGTCAGCTGTAGTTGTTTATTGCCTGAGTTGTTGTTAGCTTCTTGTCTCAGTTTGTCATAAAGTAACATTTTTAGTAGAAACCTCACGGAGTCCAGAAATGCAAGCAATTTTGGATGAAGAAGAGGAATTAAGTGAAATACCATTCGTTGATGATGGAGACATTTATGCGGTTATTTGTGAAGGCAGTGAATCAGCTGAACATTCTGATAATGGTGTTGGAGATGTGAAAGCTATATTTCCTGAGGTTGATGACAATCAGAATCAGTATGTTTCCAACCAAGTACATTTCATCAAGTATTTGTGTACAGCAGCAGTAATAATAACAATAATAATAAAGTGCAAGAAAATATATAAAGTAGTAATCTAATTGTTTTCAGGTCAAGAGATGAAAAAAAAACCATGGGTAAAAATTTCTGTGACATTACATGGGAGGAAGCAAACAAAAACAGATGAATGGTGGCTCAAGATACAATGTCGAATAATGTAAAGAAGGTAAACACTGTGCTGTTATCTTCGGAATTGTATATGTAGCCCATTATTTTCCACAATATTTTGAAGTGGAGCATCAAACAAGGCAACATTATTTACAGGAACAAATTGGTAGTTATTTTGGATTTAGTACCCTCACTACTTTCATAATATGACTTGGCATAAATCCCCACTGGATGAAAGAAACCAGCTCCATAAGAAGAGAACTGGTTCTGAATATGGAAACATCTTTAGTACAGAATAACAAAAGTCAGCACAGCAGAATTCCTCCTCCTCCCACATCTCAAATGCAAAGGTGTGCAAAATATGGATGGTGGTCCCTATGCAAACATTGCATGGATAGAGAACACCCAGAAAAATGTAGAAGACTTTTTCTTTTGTCTGTAAACCACTTGAAAAGTTGCTTTGTTTTCAGCGCACGGACGTATTAGCTAAGAACGAAGACAAGATCTAAAAGTACTTATATAGTGTGTTTGGAAATTCCCGTTACAAACTTCTAGGACTTATACACGGGAGTAAGTACATAATAGTTTGAATACGAACCCATGTCCAGAAATGTACTATTTCTATGTTAAAATGTAACCAGAAGTATTCTACAAGTGTTTTACACTACAATGCATTCCCTTCACTGGAAGATCTTTCGTACACATCCAATGTTGTTGTTTTGCTTGTTAATAACCTTTTGGACTGTTCCATTGACAGCAGACGATTTTCCAATACAGTAAACTCCCGTTTATACGAAATAGTCGGGGTGGCGGCCGGTTCGAATAACGAAAATTTCGGATAAACTGAAGTCCCCCTCTTTTCAAGCGTGATACACCCCGAATTGCGTCAGTACCACAAAATATGATTGTAAAACATGCGTAGGTTACGTAGAATGTCATTTATATGGTTGGGAACAAGCCCGCATGCCTCTTACTGAAAACAATTGTGTTGACGTGTTAAAAAGTCACCGAACTATGATTGAAACTCAAAGTTTTTGAATGCTGAATAACTAAGCTAGTTTATTTTGGGTTCTTACAGAAAAAAATCCACCTTACTTGGCAGCAGGAAAAAGCAGAAGTTTTAATTTTATTACCCACTCTTTTGAATTAAAAATGAACTACTGCACAAAATTATGAAACAAATCTACAGATGACTCAAAGTAACGAACAGTTTGGTTAGAGGAACCTTAAAGTGAAAAGACAATAAGCTTTTAATTTATGGAAGTTTATGTTGTAGGATGCTTCATTGGAATGGTTTTTTCGGTTTTTGGTTTGAGAAACTTTTGTTGCGGCATTATATCTCCAACGATGGAAACAAACGATTTCGGGATAAGTCGCCTGCTCCTGTTGGTTGATGTACTCCAGGATTGCGTGCAGTTTCTTTTTAAAATCAGCGATAGCGGCTTCATCCCCGGATAATGATTCGCCACTGATGGCAATTTCACGAATGCTAGGCCTCTTCTTCAACCGATCCAACCAGCCATCACTTCCGAGCAGCTCTTGCTCCTTTCCTTCAGTCAGCGCATAAAAAGCCATCGCTTTTTGACGAAGTAGAGGACCTGAAACTGGCACACCTGTGGCTCTTATTTGTTCGTGCCACAAAAGTAAGGCCTCTCTTAACTGAGGATGTGCACCTTTTGTCGTTGTTCTCGAGATTTCACTGCGCTGCCTGACGCTTGGATGGAACAAATTTTTCAATTTCTGATCGTTTCGTCTTCCAATCAGTAATCGTACTCCTACCTTCGTTCCGCAGCAAATTTCGCGGGTGGCTCACCAGCATCAATTCTGCAAAGCGCGAAGTTTTTGTTCCAACGAGATCACATTCTCTTTTCGCTTCGCGCCCGTAGGCACGTTCAGCGTTTTTTTACCCTCACTCGACTGATTATTTTTTTGTTTTTGGCCACTTTTATCTCTGGTTGTTTTAAAGCATGTAGCGCGAGCACGAGACGTTAAATCGAAAACACACAGACGCACAACTTAACAACACTAGAGACGCACTAGAAAAACTTTTGACTTTTTAAATCAGGCTATGGCAGCCATCGAATGAAAACATTCGATACGTATATCCGCTCTCCCCTGTCCTAAAAAAGCTCACGCGGCAACAGAACAGGGCGTTGTACGTTCACTGTTGTTAAACGCTCGGCTTCGTCTGATGTACCGACAACAGGCAGGAAGTGTTTGACGCCGCACTCTCACTGTTGCTTTAGACAGGGCTATGTAGTGCTGCATAGAGCAATACTGTTCGTATTGTACTTCCAAGGAGTTCCTATAGATGGTAATGGCATGAAACCACGTAATACCAACAAGAAACACGCTAAAACGTCAACCAACACACGCACGAGTTGACGACACTCGGACTTTTGACATGCGCCAGTGCACTGATTAACAGTAGATTGCTGAAAAACACCAGCGAATGCATGACTCCAGACGCAGACAAGTTGAAACTAGGGATGTGTCAGTCTAGCGAGCAAAAAACGTGGCTGCGCGATGCGTCATACAGCGCCAACTTGAGCCGTGAAAATCGGAAAAATTAGTTCGGATAAAGCGGATTTCGGATAAACGCGATACGGATAAACGTGAGTTTACTGTACCAACTTGTTGCTAACATATTATATGGAACAGTTCCCTACTGTTTAATTGGATTAAACTATTAATCTTAGGAAAAATTTGTCCACATTATCTCAAGTTCATCGAATTTGAACTACATGTACGACGCGCACTTTTTGAGTGCACAGATCAAACAGTTATGAATGGATAAATATGAAACAGATATTAGGATACCGCTGTTCGTGAAGTACAATACTATTCACAGGAGATTTATATCTATTCATATTAACCTGCAGAAGAGTAATGGAACAAGTGTTTAATTTAACTTTTTGGTTAGCGCCTGCAGCCTTTTGTTTAAAACTGTTAGTGATCAAGGAATGTCAATCGTAGATGCCAAGATTGTGGTATGCATTAGCTTGTAGCTCACAATGCATCTGTGATGTTCTGAATTGTGTCACACACTGCGAAATGACAGTGTTCTCTTTGTTCAGATATGCCTCCCTCAAACATTTTCCTGTCTACACGGCACGTCTTCGCTCAGCGAAATGACGATCCTTTTGGGGGCCTAATTCGATCTTTTTAACTTAGAATTAAAAAGTCATTCAGTCTCTCATGGATTGCATACATCTGTCTAGTGAATCATTCCACACAATCGATTCCTCTACTCGATTGAAACTAAGAATATTCCTAGTCATAGCCACAGTGTATATACACCGCACAGCACCTATGGCAAGTTGAAAAATACAGAGAGTGTTAGACAGTGACAAGTGATATATACATGTTCATAATAAACCTACTTCCCCAAAAATATTTCTCTTTTTCATACCTCCTCTCTGTTACCCTAGATGATGTGTCACTGATCTCACTTGTACTAACATTGCAGTAAGAGCGAGGTCCCTATTTGCTTCCACCATCCTGAGCGCAATGCGGAAGTTCTGACAAAGAATCACCAATCAGCAATCTTCTATAGTTGTTGTCCCCAGCATTCTTGAGGCTGTAAGAAACTCGTAGTGAGGAACTGTTGTATTAGAAATGATTAAATTTCCAGCCAGTTTGTTTTTACGGGATGCTACTCGTTTTTTATTAGCAGAACACGCGAAACTGCGTAATTCCGTTTCTTTTTAGAGTCACAAATGATATTTATTTTTCAACAAATTAATGAACTTCATATTTCCATAATTAGTATCACACTGTTCTCAACTATATGTCCAAATAACCATTCACCGCTAATAAAGTCTTAACTGATACTGACCGCGGCAGACACTACCGATCCAGCTCTGATTTACACACTAGTTATTGCTAACTAGATCTTAACTGATACCGGCGGACGACATGTCCGTCCTCTGAGACTGTCAAAGAAGCTCCGATAGTACAGCCGAACCACTTCGCCCTCGATCCACATTAGGCGCGATCCGAAGATCACCGAAGTACTTCGTCTGTGTTTTCGTTTTATGGCTCTGAGCACTATGGACTTAACTTCTGTGGCCATGAGTCCCCTAGAATTTAGAGCTACTTAAACCTAACTAACCTAAGGACACCACACACATCCATTCCCAGAGGCAGGATTCGTACCAGCGACCGTAGCGGTCGCGCGGTTCCAGACTGTAGCGCCTAGAACCGCTCGGCCACTTCGGCTGGCATTTTCGTTTTACAGTTGCTTATTATTCTTCTAGTTATTAATACTTGTGAAATAATGGAATGATAGGACGGTATTTAGAGACACTTTAGTTTGAAATTAAAGTACTTTGCCAAGCTTGTCTAGGATTAATAACAGCGGAGGAGAACAGCATCTGTCATCGGTACCTCACACCGCTATTTAGAGACGCTTTAGTTTGATATTCAAGCAAATACGCTGTTACGCTTGTCTAGTATTAATAATAGAAGTTAACTACAGAATGCAGCAGCCAATCGCTGTGGAGAACCACAATTCTGGAGGTCTTTCTCATGATACCCGCACCGAACAAACCATCTGTCGTCGGTACGTCACAACACATTACGTAGTCTTGCCACAGCTGCCTTCCCACCTGCTCTAAAAAGAGCTACTTGTAGCCAGAAATATTACACATGGGCCCTCCTTCTGACATTTCCAAAAGTTGACATGTTTTAGGAAACAGCACACAGTTTTGGAAATAAACAAATTTTTATTTTAATTTTATTAATTCTTCTGCTATCGTTTCTTAATACACATATCCTTCACTTGTACTGACCGTTTTTCAAAAGTTGAATCTAAATTATGTTTTTATCATTCTCAGATTATTAATCAACTTACATAAACATCAAATGAAAAATTTTGTGATTAGAAAAAAAAATAGTTCTTCCTCTCAATAAATTGATGTATAACCTTAGATACCGAAATCAGTTATCTTTAGTAACGCTTTCTATACTAATCACATCGTTCTTTAAGTAGTAAAGATTGTCAAAGTAGTGTCATTCAGCTCCTTTATGATGTTGACAGTCATTTGTTAATTTACAAACTACCGTTTCTGCTAGAATACTCTGTAGCAGTCCATTTACTACTAACCAAGTTTCAGGCACTAATTTTTTATATTGCTGTTAAGCAACTATCGGCGCATTGCCGTCCGTTAAATTCTACAAAGTATTTCTTATAAGAAGTTAAGTTACAACAGTACTATTGTTGGTGTATTGCCGTGCTTTCAATCTGATGAAACTTTCTTTACACTGTACACTTTTCTTCAGTATTATGTCGGCACCATGACGTTCTACACTTAATTATTTGAATGCATCAAAAAGATGACCACTTCACAGTGTTACAAATGAAATAAACACAACACCTATACATTTTACAAATACCTGGAGACGGAAGAACTTTGCACTTACACCTTTTACCAGAGCATACGCAAGCTGCCCACAGTAGCAACCTTTACTGATGATTCTATTATCCGTGATGTGGTCTTGCGTTGTGAAACTCCAGATATTCCAAAGTAGTTCTGAGATCAATCACTGTCAGTCTATTCTTCAGTCTCTAATCTCAGCACACAGCTCCGGTTCAATTCCATGAAGCAATACAATATGCCTTAAATTTATTCACTAAGAATTTTAAAAATATTTTCATACACTGCTACAATGTAAATACATAATACACGATTTTTTATATACTGTGTTTATATACAAAGTCAACGCTTACGCCGTATTAAGACAGTGATTCATCAATGTTCTTGTTTTGGTCACAGCTGTAGCTACGTAAAGCTGGGTAATTGCCCTTCGCATTCTTGAAGATCTCTGTGCTTACTCACACAATCTGTTGCTACTGAACCAGTTCGCTAATGACTCACGCCGTTAACCGGCATCACATTCTCCGCTCTTTAAATCTTATATACGAAGGCTCACAATCTCGTTTCATGGATACATCAAGAGAACATTTCATAATTTGCCTCAAGCATAATGCACAAACACTCATTTACCTAATCGTTGCTCCATTGCTCCATTGAGCATATGTGAAATGTATGAAACACCCTAGACTCTCAGTTTCATGTTGTGGCCAATAAACCTTCCATTGCTGTTTGTCTGCGTACTCTCTACGTTACAACACACCTTTATGTACCACATAGTACTTTCTCACGTTATCATTTGCTTTCCTACTCCAATCAGCTTTTATCATTTTAATAGTCTCATCCCTATTCTGTCCCCTTCTCATATTTTTAATATGCTCTTTATTTTTTCTTCCTGTTTTACTTTTGTCAGGTTTTACTTTTGTCAGGTCTTTTGGTTCATAGTTCCAGTACATTTGTTCCATTATAATCTGTACTCTAGCATAATCACCTATATTTTGCATAGGCTCATTTCCATTAAATTTAGTACTTGTTGCTCCTGCTCATCCCTTATCCCTGTTACACCCTCTGAAAAATCTTGCACTGCCCTATCATCAATTAACCAATCTTTCCCCAAAGTGAAATTGATGCAGAGCCCAGGAAACACCATAGCATTCACTGAAAATAATCTATTAAGCATTTTAATTTCTATTAACATCAATTTCTTTATCTTTTCCTTCTAGACCAACACGCTGTAACCATTTTAACTCCTTGTACTGATAAGTCGGGAACATCTGTATCCTTCTTTATTTCTTCGCATAAATTACTGGAGGCAGCATTAATTTCACTGCCAGAATATAGGATCGCAATTCCTTTCATGTTTTGTATTTTAATTTCAATTGTTGGTTGGTAAATTTCCTTTAATTCCTGCTTATTTTCATCCATGAGTGCATTTTTTACTCCAGCCAATTCGTCATAATCTAAGAATCTTACTAATGGTCCATTACAATCGGTTTCTCTGCCTCGTGATGACTGGGTGTTGTGTGATGTCCTTAGGTTTAAGTATTTCTATGTTCTAGGGGACTGATGACCATGGATGTTAAGTCCCATAATGCTCAGAGCAATTTGAACCATTGAGCCATTGCAATTGGCTGTTTGCTATTGGACCAGTTCCGTACCGCCTACTAATTTTTCGGCTCTGTATGATTCCGGTCTATTACCTCAATATGTTCCCTATTTTTATTATGATAATATAACCTGTTTCCACCATAATAACGTTCTTTGTTCGTTCCCCTATGAAAAGTACCTCTTTCTCTTGTGGACGGACTGCGACTGTGACGCGGTTGCCTGTTTACCTCCCAGTCATGCTGTTCGTCATTTCTATTCGTAACTCTGTTTCGTATTTGCTCTCTGTCATTACGAGGGTCTGTGCACCACCTGTTCTTTCTCCAGCCTGCGCCCCCTCCCCCCCTCCCGGTTGCTACCAGTTGCAGGACAACTCGTCTGCTCGTCTGATTACTCCAACACGTGCATTAGGTGGCTGGAATTACTTTTATTTACATTGATTACCTTCTCTTGTACTGATATTGCGAATTTAAGTATAATTTTTTTATTAGATCATATTCTCTTAATGGGTCTGTTAATCATTGGTTCTTTTCCCAGTAATGTTGGAAAAATTCTTTATAGTTGCTACAACCACTACTTGCACGGTTTCTGCCCTCAAATATATCGTTTCTAGCACCTTTTTGAGTGCTAGTAGACCAACATTGATTCAAAAATGCTTGCACAAATTCTTTACATGTTTTACATGTGTTACTGACACCAATTTCCCACGATATTGCTTCTCCTTCGAACCTACTGGCCACGAATTTGACTTTTTGCTGTTCTGTCATGTTTTCAGGAATGATGCCATCAAACTGTCTAACAAAGGCTACTGGGTGTCTAGTTACCTTACTATAAAAATGATGAAATTCGTATGCATTAGCGTAGTTTGCCTAGTCATTTATTTGGATAACCCCTTTCCTTCTTTCTTGTTCACACCAAATCTCTAGTTTTTGTTTAACATCATTTTCTATTTTGTTTTGCATCCGAGGAAGCACCTTTCGCTCTATTTCTCTCAATTTCCTCTAAATCGCACTTGTGTTGCCTGTACAAGAGGATTCTACATGTGAATTGTTACTACTAAGTAACCCCTGATCACTTTAGATACTTCGTAAATTATGCCATCTAAATAAATGCTTACCCTGACATGCTTTGATAGCTTTGCTTTACTCTTGACTTACATTGCCAATGTCATTAATTACTGCATGTATTACCCCATATTAATCCTGCATATAATTATCTAACTTTTTGGTTTCATGGTAAAATCATTTGATTTATTTCTGACTTACAAACTTCTTCTGTACCTCATTCTTTTGTTCCATAATCTATTTTCTAGCTACATCCCTCAGTTTTAGCTTCAAGATTTGTAACATTTTGTTCCAAAGCATCGAACTAAGTGATATTAGAGCTGTTCCTAGATTGGCTTCTTTTAACGCCTTATCTATTTTATCTGTTTTATTATGTCTAGCATCTATTTTCTCTTATGTTTTTCTTAACTTTTCTTTTTTTGTGCTTTACTTACCACTTTTTGTTCCTCCAAAATTATTTTTAGCATAGACCTCAGATCCGGATCATTATCCCAAGCTGATGAAGTGTCAGCTGATGCTACACCATGGATTAATGTACGTTACTCAAGTACTGGCCCATTAGTACTGTCATCGTCAGAGCCATTTTCTCTGACATCGTCATCCCAATGAATCATTTGGTTTTGACTGGTTACTACAAATCCTGGGCTTACATTATCATTGTTTCCTACTAAATCAACATTAGCACTGCCCTCGTTATTAGCTAACTATATTTTCAGTGAAATCATTCATGGCTACTTCGCAATTCTCATTGTGATTATTGGTTACTGGATCTGCTGTTTGCGGCTCATCACCAAAGTTTGAATTTACATTTTCACGTTGGTTACTTGAGACTGCATTCTACATATCACTAAACCCATATCTGACTTCAGCACAGTTTTCCTTGGTATCTGTCCCACCAGTTCATCGCTACTAGTGTGACGCTGAACTCCTTCTCTACTCCTCACTCAGAGCGTATCTTATTTCCCTTTCCCCAGACATACTAATACTAATGTTCCAATTACAAATCTTAGACTGCTATACTTAAACCACTTTTCTTCCTCGTCGTACTGCCGCTGATTCGTGTATCTGTGGGCCACACCGCTGTCTGCAACTACGCCGTCGTGGTGTGCTGAAGCTGTCACTCCACACGCGCCGTGTCCTGTTAACTGCGCCGGCCGCTGCATGCTGCCGCCGCACCTGTCTGTGGCTGCCTCACAGTTCTCTGCGCGCAGAGCCGTCTCGTAGCATGAAGACTGTGAAAGTGCTGATTTATAACATAATTCCATGGACTACCAACACATTGTTAACTTCTGTTGTCGTGTCATTTCCGCACTTTCCATTCCTGCTTAACACTGATACAACATTCATCGTAACGGAAAATTTGATTTTGCGCCATCTGTTATTGTAGTTTAACTAAACTTTAAACCAGTTTGAACACAGTTTGAAGCCTACTTATCGCAGTTCTTGTGCAGTCATTTACAGTTCACCCACGTCACAGTCCTTACACAGTTCGCTGGTCGGTTACAGTTCACAGTTGTCACTGATAAAATCTAGGCTCATAATTCCCAAGCACATCGACTTCAGATATTGTCCCCACCAGGGATGTCATGTACGGCAAGTTAACGAGAGAGAGGGAGAGGTGGGGGGGGGGGCAGAAGTAAAATATATGTGTGTATATTAAACGCTTTCCCTCAAAAATATTTCTCTTCTTCATAGCTCCTCTGTTTACCCACAGGTGATGTGTCACTTACACTAAGGCTGCAGTACAATCGAGGTGCCGATTTGCTTCCACCACCCTCAGTGGAATGCAGAAGTTCTAACAAATGTACACCGACCTGCAGTCTTCTATAGTTCCTGTCCCCAGCAAACTTGAGGCTGTAAGAACTCATAGTGAGGAACTGTTGCATTAGAAATGATTATATTTCCAATCAGTTTGTTTATACGGGATGCCACTCGCTTTGTATTAGCAGAACACGAGAAACTGCAAAATTACATTTGTTTTTAGAGTTTCAAATGATTTTTATTCTTCAAGAAATTAATGAACTGCATATTCTCGTAATTATTATCGCACTGTTCTCATCTATTGTCCAAATAACCATATGTTGCTAATAAAGTCTTAACTTATACTGACCGCGGCAGACTACATGTCTGTCTTCGACCCTACCGCACCAGCTGTGATTTACACTCTAGACATTGCTAACTTAGTCTTAATTGATACCGCGGAGGACAACGTGTCCGTCCTCCGAGACTGTCGAAGGAGCTCTTACCTTACAGCTAGACCACTTCGCCCGCCATCCAAGTTAGGCGCGATCTGAAGATCGCCGAAGTGCTTCGTCTGCCTTTTCGTTTTGCAGTAGTTTGTTATTCTGCTGGTTATTAATACTCGTGAAATACTGGAATGATAGCACGGTATTGACACATGCTTTAATTTGAAATTAAAGTAAATTCGCTGTTTAGCTTGTCTATTATTAACAATAAAAGACTACCATTTTCGCGCACAACTATCGAATGCAGCAGCCAGTCGCGGAGAAAGATCACAATTTAAGAGGTCTTTCTCACGATACCCGTACTGAACAAACCATCTGCCATTGGTACCTCACGCAACATTTCGTGGTGTTGCCACAGCTGCCTTGTCAGCTGTTCTAAAAAGAGCTCCTGGTAGCCGAAATCCAGAAATAGTACACACCCTTAAATCTCCTCTCGGTAGCCCTGATTAGTTCGTGTGAATAAAAGGTCAGTTACGTTTCTAAAGAGTGGTATTTTCCGAATGCTTGCTGACTATATCATTTACGTGAAGGTATCTAGACATTTTACAGAACTGTAGTGAGTTCAGAACATCACACGATGTATCAACATAAAAATACACCCTGCTCCAAAGCAGCATCTTTCGTACAGTTGTTTGTGGACAATAACATTCGAGAAAAGAACTGGCCTGACCCGAGTCCCAACTTTAACTCAACGGTAGACCTTTAGGATGAGTTAGAATGTTGACAGACCTCGACATCCAACTTTAGTTCCATCTCTGATTTTGGCCACTGAGGAAGAATGAGCAGCCACAATGATTCAGATGTTTCACTGAAAGTGTACCCAGCAGAGTTCCAGCCTTCATAAAAGTGAAAGGCAGACTAATTAAGTGCAAATTCTACGGTGTCGGAGTTCTTGGCTGAGGAAATTTGCTTTAACATGAACCAATCGAAAGCGACTGCTATTAATACGCATCACAACAAAATAATATTTACTGAATCGGAGTATCGATTATTACCGAAGTTACCGTCGGTTGAGACACATCTGCAAACGTTGCATTTAACAGTTGAGGAAACAGTTCACGTTTTAAGAATGAAATTTTCACTCTACAGTTCAGTGTGCGCTGATATGAAACTTCCTGGCACATTAAAACTTTGTGCCGGGCCGAGAATCGAGCTCGGGACCTTCGCCTTTCGCGGGCAGGTGCTCTACCAACTGAGCTACCCAAGCATGTTACACCCGCCGTCCTCGCAGCCCCAATTCCGCCAGTACCTTTGGTAGAGCACTTGCCCGCGAAAGGCAAAGGTCTCAAGTTCGAGTCTCGACCCGGCACACAGTTTTAATCTGCCAGGAAGTTTCAGTTCACGTTTTTATTGCATGTGATTTCCTACACGCATTGGACTTCGAGTAAAGCATCACACTCGCTTCTCCAGAATAACTGAAAATAACGGCTGATACAGTACCAAGCAAGCATCCATGGCTAGAAGGGAGAGCTGCCTTATCACAGTTTCTGGTTATCTCGGATCCCCGAAGATCATTATCCTTGGAAACATGTAAAATGAAATATGAAGCTAGGGCTGTTAACAAGATAGGAACCTAGTAGACTAATGCTTAGTAATCACATTTATGATTCCAGACTCATCGTTGTTGGGTGTTATACGCATAAACAGACGTACTGTAGTAGCTGGTACTTGATTCTGCATCATCAGAGACGACAATGTCATCATAGTCGCTGTTCTTACAAAATGTAAGTACAGTATCCATTACTGCTAATAAATCTAAATGTTCTGAGTATCAGTTATTTATTGTAGTACGTAGACAATAGGTACTTACGTTTCAGAAATTGAAGTATCTGGTTCATTATGAAGAGTGCAAGAGTTAACACCCTTCAAGATTCTTGATCATCGGTACTGGTAATCTTGACATTCTCAAAAGTGGAGCTACGCTCATTGTATACCACGAAAGACTGACTAACATTTCGTCGATTTGGAAAATGATGACACCTAATTGTTTTGTTCCTAGTATGAAAATAACGTCAGCTTCTATTCACAAACTACCATGCCTCGGAAGAACAAGCTATACACTGACGGAAAAGATCGTTACACCATGTAACAATTAATGCACAGTAAAAGAATTTCCAGAATTCGGTTGTCTAGGCAACATATTTAAGTGATTAACATTGCAAGATCACGGGTTAATGTAAGCGAGAGATAAGATGTTGCAAATGTGAACTGCTAGTATACACTCCTGGAAATTGAAATAAGAACACCGTGAATTCATTGTCCCAGGAAGGGGAAACTTTATTGACTCATTCCTGGGGTAAGATACATCACATGATCACACTGACAGAACCACAGCCACATAGACACAGGCAACAGAGCATGCACAATGTCGGCACTAGTACAGTGTGTATCCACCTTTCGCAGCAATGCAGGCCGCTATTCTCCCATGGAGACGATCGTAGAGATGCTGGATGTCGTCCTGTGGAACAGCTTGCCATGCCATTTCCACCTGGCGCCTCAGTTGTACCACCGTTCGTGCTGGACGTGCAGACCGCGTGAGACGACGCTTCATCCAGTTCCAAACATGCTCAATGGGGGACAGATCCGGAGATCTTGCTGGCCACGGTAGTTGACTTAAACCTTCTAGAGCACGTTGGGTGGCACGGGATACATGCGGACGTGCATTGTCCTGTTGGAACAGCAAGTTCCCTTGCCGGTCTAGGAACGGTAGAACGATGGGTTCGATGACGGTTTGGATGTACCGTGCACTATTCAGTGTCCCCTCGATGATCCCCAGAGGTGTACGGCAAGTGTAGGAGATCGCTCCCCACGCCATGATGCCGGGTGTTGGCCCTGTGTGCCTCGGTCGTATGCAGTCCTGATTGTGGCGCTCACCTGCACGGCGCCAAACACGCATACGACCATCATTGGCACCAAGGCAGAAGCGACTCTCATCGCTGAAGACGACACGTCTCCATTCGTCCCTCCATGCACGCCTGTCGCGACACCACTGGAGGCGGGCTGCACGATGTTGGGGCGTGAGCGGAAGACGGCCTAACGGTGTGCGGGACCGTAGCCCAGCTTCATGGAGACGGTTGCGAATGGTCCTCGCCGATACCCCAGGAGCAACAGTGTCCCTAATTTGCTGGGAAGTGGCGGTGCGGTCCCCTACGGCACTGCGTAGGATCCTATGGTCTTGGCGTGCATCTGTACGTCGCTGCGGTCCAGTCCCAGGTCGACGGGCACGTGCACCTTCCGCCGACCACTGGCGACAACATCGATGTACTGTGGAGACCTCACGCCCCACGTGTTGAGCAATTCGGCGGTACGTCCACCCGGCCTCCCGCATGCCCACTATACGCCCTCGCTCAAAGTCCGTCAACTGCACATACGGTTCACGTCCACGCTGTCGCGGCATGCTACCAGTGTTAAAGACTGCGATGGAGCTCCGTATGCCACGGCAAACTGGCTGACACTGACGGCGGCGGTGCCCAAATGCTGCGCAGCTAGCGCCATTCGACGGCCAACACAGCGGTTCCTGGTGTGTCCGCTGTGCCGTGCGTGTGATCATTGCTTGTACAGCCCTCTCGCAGTGTCCGGAGCAAGTATGGTGGGTCTGACACACCGGTGTCAATGTGTGCTTTTTACCATTTCCAGGAGTGTATTAAGAACCTCAGTCACCGCCAGTTCGTGGGATGGAGTTCCACGCTCTTCGTGGTTCAATATTGGGACGGTTAATGCTGCTTGTGGATCTTGCGGATGACGCAGGAGTTGTCGCTCAACGATGTATTATATGTGCTCAACTAGAGACAGATTTGGTGATCGAGCAGGCCAAGGCGATACTGTATGTTGACACTCTGTAGAGTTGGTTCGTTGTGACCTTCAGTCCAGGGACTGGTTTGGTGCAGCTCTCCGTGTTTCTCTATTCTGTGCAAGCTTCTTCATCGCCAGGTACCTACTGCAACTTACATCCTTCTGAATCTGCTTAATGTATTCATCTCTTGTTCTTCCTCTACGATTCTTACCCTCCACGCTTCCCCCCGATACCAAACTGATGATCCCTTGATGCCTCTGAACATGTCCTGTGATCCGGTCCCTTCTTCTTGTCAAGTTGGTCCACAAATCTCTCTTCTAGCCAATGGTGTACTGTACCTCCTCATTAGTTACGTGATCTACCCATCTAATTTTTAGCATTCCTCTGTAGCACCACATTTCGAAAACTTCTGTTCTCTTCTAGTCTATACTATTTGTCGTTCATGTTTGACTCCCATACAGGGTAACACTCCTTACAAATACTTTAAGAAAAGACTTCCGGACACTTAAATCTACATCCGATGTTAACAATTTTCTCTTTTTCACAAACGATTTTCCTTGCCACTGCCAGTCTACATTTTATATCCTCTGCACTTCGACCATTATCAGTTATTTTAAACCCAAAATTGCAAAATTCATCAACTACATTAAGTGTCTCATTTCGTAATATAATTACCACAGCGTTACCTGATTTAATTCGAGTACATTCCATTTTCCTTGTTTTGCATTTGTTGACGTTCAACTTGTGCACTCCTTTCAAGACACTATCCATTCTGTTCAACTACTCTTCCAGGTCCTTTGCTGTCTCAAACAGAATTACAATGTCTTCGGCAAACCTCAGAGTTTTCATTTCTTCTCCATGGGTAATAATTCGACCTCCAAATTTTTCTTTTCTTTCCTTTACTGCTTGCTCAGTATAAAGATTGAATAACTTCGAGCATAGGCTACAGCCCAGTCTCGCTCCCTTTCCAACCACTGCTTCTCTTTCATGCTCTTCGGTTCCTGTAACTGCCATCTGGTTTTTGTGCAAATTGTAAATAGACTTTCGCTCTCTGTATTTCACCCCTGCCACCATCAGAATTTGAAAGAATGTATTCCAATCATCATTGTCAAAACCTTTCTCTAAGTCTACAAATGCTGGAAACAGGTTTGCCTTTCCTTAATTTATCTCCTAAGATAAGTCGTAGGGTCAGTAATGCCTCACGTGTTCCAGCATTTCTACGGAATCCAAACTGATTTTCCCCGAGGTCAGCTTCTATTAGTTTTTCCATTCGTCAGTTCAGAATTTGGGTTAGTATTTTGTCGCCGTGGCTTATTAAACTGATAGTTCAGTAGTTTTCACACCTGTCAACACCTGAATTCTTTGGGTTATGGGGTTATTATATTCTTCTTCAAGTCTGAAGATATTTTGCCTGTCTCATACATCTTGCTTAACAGATGGAAGAGTTTTGTCATGGATGGGTCTCTCAATGTTATCAGTAGCTCTAACGGAATGTTGTCTACTCCCAGGGCTTTGTTCCAACTTCAGTCTTTCAATGCTCTGTCAAATTCTTCACACAATATCATATGTCCCATTTGATCTTCATCTATGTCCTGTTCCATTTCCGTTATACTGCCCTCAAGTACATCGCTTTTGTATGTACCCTATATACACTGATTCCACCTTTCTGCTTTCCCTTCTTTGCTTAGAACTGGGTTTCCATCTGAGCTCTTGATATTCATACAGGTGTTTTTTTTTTTTTCTCTCCAAAGGTCGCTTTAATTTTCCTGTAGGCAGTATCTATCTAGCCCCTAGTGATATATGCCTCTAGGTTCTTATATTTGATCCCTAGCTATTCATGCTTAGCCATTTTGGACTTCCTGTCGATGTCATTTTTCAGACGTTTGTATTCCTTTTTGTGTGCTTCATTTACTGCATTTTTGAATTTTCTCCTCTCATAAATTAAATTCAATATCTCTTCTGTTACCCACGGATTCCTACCATCCCTCGTCTTTCTACCTAACTGATCCTCTGCTGTCTTCAGTATTTTATCTCTCAAAGAAAAATATCCTCCTTCTTCTTGAGTATTTCTTCCTCCATATTTGTCAATTGTTCCCTAATGCTCTCTCTGAAACTCTCTACAACCTCCGCTTATTTCAGTTTATCTAGGTTCCATGTCCTTAAATTCCCACCTTTTTGCAGTTTCTTCAGTTTTAATCTACAGCTCACAACCAACAGATTGTGATCATAGTCCACATCTGCCCCTGGAAATGTTTTACAATTTAAAACCTGGTTCCTAAATCTGTGTTTTACCATTATGTAACCTATCTGAAGCCTTCCAGTGTCTCCAGGCCTCTTTCATGTATATAACTTTCTTTCACGATTCTTGAACTAAGTGTTAGCTGTGATTAACTTACGCTATGTGCAAAATTCTACCAGACGGCTTCCTCTCTCATTCCTTACCCCCATTCCATATTCACCCACTACTTTTCCTTCTCTTCCTTTTCCTATTATCGAATTCCAGTCCCCAATGACTATTAAATTTTCGTCTCCCTTCAGTATTTGAATAATTTCTTTTTTCTCATCGTACATTTCTTCAATCTCTTCGTCATCTGCGGAA
The DNA here is from genome assembly GCF_023897955.1 of Schistocerca gregaria. NCBI lineage: Eukaryota > Metazoa > Arthropoda > Insecta > Orthoptera > Acrididae > Schistocerca > Schistocerca gregaria. The sequence goes on from NC_064931.1 coordinate 351,864,556, forward strand.
CCAGTTGGCATATAAAATTGTACTACTGTGGTAGGCGTGAGCTTCGTGTCTACCTTGGCTACAATAATGCGTTCACTATGCTGTTCGTAGTAGCTTACCCGCTTTCTATTTTTTTGTTTTTTTACTTATTATTAAACCTACTCCTGCATTACCCCTATTTGATTTTGTATCTATAACCCTGTATTCATCTGACCAGAAGTCTTGTTCCTCCCGCCACCGAACTTCATTAATTACCACTATATCTAATTTTAACTTGTCCATTTCCTTTCCTGAATTTTCTAACCTACCTGCCCGGTTAAGGGACCTGAAATTCCACGCTCCAATCCTTAGAAAGCCAGTTTTCTTTCTCCTGATAACGACGTTCTCCTGAATAGTCCCCGCCCGGAAATCCGACTGGGGGACTACCTTACCTCCGGAATATTTTACCCAAATAGACGCTACAATCATTTCACCATACACTAAAGCTGCATGCTCTCAGGAAAAATTACGTCTGTTGTTTCCCCTTACTTTCAGCCGTTTGCAGCACCATCACAGCAAGGCCGTTTTGGTTGATGTTATAAGGCTAGATCAGTCAATCATCCAGACTGTTCCCCCTACAACTACTGAAAAACTGCTGCCTCTTTTCGAGAACCACACGTTCGTCTGGTATCTCAACAGATACCCCTCCGTTGTGATGCACCTGCAGCACGGCTATCTGTATCTCTGAGGCACGCGTGTGTGGTGGGGAGCTCTGTAGAGTGTGTTAGGTTATATCAGAGGGGAATGGTGTGCGTGAATGGCAGCACAACAGGTCAAATCACCCGTTTGACGTACTACTTTGCAATCAGGGTATGTGGGATAACCGCAGTAGTGATCCTGCTGTCATATGAAATCGTACTCCAGACCATAACACCAGGTTTAAGTCCAGTGTGTCTAGCATGCAGACAGGATGGTTGCAGGCCCTCAACTGGCTTTCTTCTAATCAACACACGGCCATCACAGGCAGCAAGGCAGAACCAGCTTTCAGCAGAAAACACAACGAAAAGCTCTCGCTCGAAACCATTGAGGTCGGAAATGGTTTTGGTTCTGGGTCAGTGGAATCCACGCTACAGGGCGTTTGGCTTGGAGCCATCCTTGAAGGAACCGATTGGTAACGGTTTGTTTTGTCACTGTGGTGCCTACGGCACCTCAGATTGCTGCTGCAGATACAGTTCGATGCGCCAGAGCCATAAACCGAACATGATGGTCTTCCCACTAGGTAGTACCACGTGGCTGTCTGGAGCCTGGACTTCTTGCGACCATACATTCTCGTGACCACTGCTGCCAGAAATAGTGCACAGTGGCTACCTTCCTGCCACGCCAATCTGCAGTATATCAGATGGAACATCCAGCTTCTCTTAGACCTATTACATGACCTCGTTCAAAATCACTGAAGTGGTGATAATAGCTTCTTTATTGCCTTGAAGGCAGTCTCAAAGATAACTAGCGCTCACCCTCATTACAGCGCGTATTAAAAGGAAATTTGATTGCATCCTCATAGTAGCGCTGCTACGGTCACTGTTATGTGACTATTTTAGATGTACACTACAGCGCCAGACAAACTGGTATAGGCATGCGTATTCAAATACAGAAATATGTAAACAGGCAGAATACTGCGCTGCTGCCGACAACGCCTATATAAAATAACAAGTGTCTGGCGCAGTTGTTAATTCGGTTACTGCTGCTACAATGGCAGGGTATCCGAATTTAAGTGAGTTTGTTATAGTCGACGCACGAGCGGTAGGACACGGCATCTCCGAGGTAGCGATGAAGTGGAGACTTTTCCCTACGACCATTTCACGAGCGTACCGTGAATATCACGAATCCGGTAAAACATCGCTGCCTCCGGAAAAAGATCCTGCAAGAACGTGACCAACGACGACTGAAAAGAATCTTTCAATCTGACAGAAGAGCAACCCTTCCGCAAATTGCTGCAGATTTCCGTGCTGGGCCATCAACAAGTGGCATCGTGCGAACCATTCAACAAAATATAATCGATATGGGCTTTCGGAGCCGAAGGCCCACTCGTGTACCCTTGATGACTGCACGACACAAAGCTTTATGCCTCGCCTGGGCCCGCCAACACCGACATTGGACTGTTGATGACTGGAAACATGTTGTCTGGTTGGACGAGTCTCGTTTCAAATTGTATGAAGCCTATGGACGTGTACGGGTATTGAGACATCCTCATGAGTCCCTGGACTCTGCATATCAGCACGGGACTGTTCAAATTAGTGGAGGCTCTGTAATGGTGAGGGGCGTGTACAATTGGAGTGATATCGGATCCCTGATACGCCTAGATACAACTGTGACAGGTGAGACGTACGACAGCATCCTGTCTGATCACGTTCATCCATTCATGTCCATTGTGCATTACGACGGACTTCAATTCCAGCATGACAACTGGACACCCCACACCTCCAGAATTGCTACACAGTGGCTCCAGGAACACTCTTCTCAGTTCAAACACTTCCGCTGAACACTAAACTCCTAAGACATGAACATTATTGAGGATAATTGGGATGTCTTGCAACGTGCCGTTCAGGAGAGATCTCCACCCCCTCGTACTCTAAGGATTTATGGACTGACCTGCAGGATTCATGGTGTCAGTTGCTTCCACCACTACTTCACTTTGTGATGCGGCGCTTCTACATGCACACGGGGTCCTACATGATATTAGGCAGATGTAGCAGTTTCTTTGGCTCTTCAGTGCTAGTATTTTATTCCGTCTGTGTAATAATTACGAATGCATGCTGAAAAGTAACGCCTCAGAATTGTTTATGTGAAAACTCTTACGGCCTTAAAAATAAAACACACGTTACTGACGTTCTACACCTTTATCTTTCATGTCTAGAAGTTTGGAGCCTCCTGTCTTCGGAGGACTCCAGATTTTTGTGTGTAACATCGCTGTGTAACTATGTCGTTGCGTGAGAAACAGCGTCCAAAGAGTTCGTTCACACATGGAGCACTCTTTCCTTCAGCATGACAGTGCTGATTCACACATGAGCGCTGTAAAATCTGCAACAAATCGACGCCTTGGTTTTACTGCCGTCCATCATCGTGCGTACAGTTCGACTTGGTCCAATCCGATTTTCTTTTGTTTCCAAAATGCAAAGAACATCTTCGAAGACTCCACTTTGGCAGAGATGAGGTTGTGACTCCGTCAACAAAGAATGGTAGTAAAGTTTAAAAAACTTTAAGAGCTTTCACATAAAAAATTCGGATCTCTTTACTTTTCAGTACGCCCACATGGTTCTCTTAAAGAAAGCTCTTGTAGCTCCATTTTAATTCGCAAAACTGTTCAGCTCTCACAAACAAAGTCATTGTTAATCTAAAGACTTTTTTAGAAGTTAATACAAAGATGAAACACTAGCTTCCGTTTTTCCGTTGTTTTTTAAGAGCGTGATCGGTATCATTTTACTAATTACACTGAACTGTTTCTGTGTCATTATAACAAACTGGTTCATTGGTACAGTAATGATACATTATTCATATTATACTTAGTTTGTCCACAAAGTAGAGTTCAACGCCTTTTGGATTTTACTGAGGCACGCAGCGGTCGAAAAAGGCTGTCTGAAAGAATTATCTCCAATACTTACACAAACTGTTATCTGCTAGTGCTTTTTATAAATGATATCCTGAAAAGCGCTGAAGCAAATTGTATATTAAATAGTTTGTTTCCACTATATGTGACAGCATAAAATGTAAAAGATTACTGAAGGATTTTTTATGATAAAATTAAATCTAAAGTACTCGTATTGTTTTTCCTTTCATTCCTTCAGTCATACATTTTTGCGGTTACGAATATGTGAGATGAAATGTAATGAAAAAGTTGAGGAAATTATTTTCTCAGGTGAAATTTAAATGGCAGGACTGTAGAGTATTTGTAGATGTGTTATGCTACGTACTGTGTGTATGTGTGGGTGTCTGTATCAGTGTGCATGTGCATTCGAAATTCAGAAGCAAATATTTTAAATCAGTATTTTCACTTTCGTGGAAACAATACTACTTGGCAACATTTTTATGTATCAGTTTAATATTGTGATGATTAAATACAAAGGTATATAGGTGTTTGCTAATATCTTTGACTTTCACAGAAATAAAGCCATTCTTTATCCTAGGTGCGCATTTATGTGAAGATTATGTAATTTATTACTGAATATTTGCAAACCTGGCTCTGTTTTCAAACTATTTACTGCCTCATATCAATACGCCTCTGAGACTGTCTGGAGAGGTGACGGGGTGTCGGATACAGAGTGCAACTGCGTTACTTCTGCAACCTTGTATTTTAGAAGTGTATTTCATTTATTTATGTATTCATTTACATTACATTCTGATATTCTGTCTCGACATCATGATGTGATTCGTTGGAGAGAGGGTGCAAAGGAGAAGACAGGGAAGGGGCAGGAGCATGCCTTTATGATGTCACTAATGAGGATGATGACATTACTCACAATAGCTATGACTCACTGATAATGAGGACCCAGCATTTAAGTCCAAAGACAGTTCAATGGAATGGGTCATTTAACGCCTCACATACAAACAAACTGCACCAGAGTCGCTATGCCCTTACTGCTTCTTATCTTTTTCGGGCCTGTGAACTATATCGAGCGACACAGACGCAACGATATCGTTTTCTGTTTTGAGAATTCCTCAAGTGTTAGTACTGGTTATAATGTGAGTTTCATGTTTTATCAGTGCTACATATGTTCGACATTTTTACGTCTCACTAATAACTAAGTGTACACAGGTTTGAACGCTATACCATTGCCCAGTAGCTTCCTTTACTTTTTTAGAAAATATTTTTCGTGATCTACACGAAGTCAGCTACTCTGATATTCGTCTCTGGGCTGTAATGCAACGGATTCTTACTGGAAACCAAAAGTCTTCGCTGCTGAAAACATTCTGCAGCACGCTAGGTGGGTCAATGGAATTATTACTGAGTACACATTTAAAACCTCTGTAGTGTCGCTGCCCAGATTTTAGTCAAGTTAATAAGAAGTGGTAAGAAAGCCTTTTTGAAGTGTTATCAGCTGCTGGCTGGTAGCCACAGTGTGGCGATACGTGGGCCAGAATAACATGTACACAGAAAGATTGCGATACTGGCTACCCACACTCAGCGGAGAACTGCAGCGCACAGTGGTTATAGCCGTAGCAGGAGGGTCCATATCACTACACGAGGGCAAGACTTTTATTATGGGCCACATGACTATATGCCTGGTTTTGGTGTAATAAATGTGCACCGCAGGCATATAAATTGGTCTGAATTTTGAAGCAGGGGCAGTTCTTCGGAGACTAGTACCAGCCTTACGTCAGGACCACGCCAGACGATGAGAGGATTGAGCACCGCCAGCAGTAGCCACGAGTTCGAGTCTGGGTAGGACCAGTCGCCACCAGCACTGAATGCCTCGTGGGACTTGGTGCCGTAGTTGTGCCGCGCCAGACACCAACAGCATTGAGTTCGTTGTGGGACTAGGTGCCCCAGTGCCAGTCGCCAGCCGCCTGTCTTGCTGGACAGCAGTGGTCGCATCCCGCTCTTGCAGTCACCGTGCACCCCCGTCGTGAGTGCGTTGCGGGTGGAGTCGCAGGAGGAGCCATTCTCATCGGAATGCCATCGTAGCACAAAGCGCAGCGCCGCTAATGCTACGGCCATGGCCTACTGAGGCAGTCGGCCGTCGTCCAGTCTGCCGTCAGCATCGCGAGGAGCCAAACTGAGTATTTCCACGACGGGCAGAAGCAGCCCGCCACGAGCCAGCACGGACCATAGTCACGGGAGCGAGGCGTGCCTGTGCCGCTGAGCTAATGTGTCATTAAAGTTAAAAATAACGCCTTTTAGGGTTCTCAGTGTCTCCACTCTTACTCCCAGGTCGTTGTCACCACCACTGACCCTGCTGAATAGAACTGCACTCTTCATCTTCCATTGCTTATCTACAGTCGGCCGGGGTGGCCGAGCGGTTCTAGGCGCTACAGTCTGGAACCGCGCGACCGCTACGGTCGCAGGTTCGAATCCTGCCTCGGGCACGGATGTGTGTGATGTCCTTAGGTTAGTTAGGTTTAAGTAGTTCTAAGTTCTAGTGGACTGAAGACCTAAGCAGTTAAGTCCCATAGAGCTCAGAGCCATTTTTTGCTTGTCTACAAATCCCTAATCAGTGTTATTATCCGTCGATTGTATGGACTGCCAGTGATTAACAAAGCCATCCCTTCTGCTCCTGATTTTACCGTACACTAGATAACGTAGTTCTCAAAGGGAAGTTTGTCGCATTGATTCAGGTCAGTTGTCGGTTGCTAATAGCACTGCATACTAGTTGTGATTGGAATTGGTGTGGGATCATGAATCTGATCTTGTCAATGCGTTCCAGGACGAAGTGCCAATTGCAAGCGGTTTACTGTTAAAGTGACGCAGATGGCGAAGATAGTGGATGTGTAGTCGTGAAAAAGAGGACTAATACCCGATCCTCCATTATCTTGAATATTCGAGGTGAGAGCTGGGACGACCGCCCCACACTGTAATGGAGTGTTATACATATACTCATTTTTTGTTTGCAGAAGAAGCAGTGACTGAGCAAAATGATGCCATTAGAAATATTCACGCTACCTCAGATATTTTATTGAAGTAATCTCCCAGGGAGCGGTCATATGCAGTTGGTTGCTTCTGCTCCTGAGACCAACATCAGTAAGGAGGCTTGATTCTGGCCACGCTTAGATATTACTGTAGAATTGTAAATATCTTCAGTATCAGCCAGAGTATGACTGAAACGTTAGTTTCAGCTCATCGCACTGAAAAATCCGTAAAAAAGGAAACATATGTGTCGCACTTCTTACCAACTTGAAAAAGCTAACTCAGAATGCTCCACGACTGATGCGACCTGTTGTGCAATGAGGAAAACTTATTCATTTCGGATTCATCAATTTGGAATGCTAATGTGTCTGATAAATTAATAGCGTATGCAAGACGATTTTCCATCTCCTTGGGAACTTTAAAATTGTTTTAACATCTCATCGACTGCAGATAACAGAACACTAAACCAGGATGGTCTCACTGGAATTACCATCCCGTCTCTCGTGATTCTGAATGCACTGTTTCAGTCCTGGAGCTATCTGTTTAACGCTGATTATCAGAGGATAGTTAAGTATGTGCAAGAACTACAATGCTAAACGTAGACCGATGTATCGTAATCTGTATGTTACACTGTGCCCCCCTAAACTTGAGGCGTTACTTTGTTCGTTGCGAAAACATCTGTACTTGGTTGCGAGAACCACGTCCTAAAGCTTATGGTAGAAGAATATTTTTTTGTCTTTATCACGGATTTTCATATGTTTTGCCGCACTGCTTCATCAAAGCTTGATTAATTAAAAATTCCATGCTCCACAAGCACAATGTGTACTCAGAATAATTAAAGAAAAAATCCGCCCCGCGGTATTTTTTCCTACGCCACAGCCGGCTTATAGCTTTATACTACATTAAATTGTGAGGGCAAATCGTCGTGGCTCTCCTACCAGCCACATCTTTTCAAGCTGAGCTGTAAGCACAGTATACTTCTATGTTTTCTGTGAAAGTGAAAATAAGATATTTCTGGACGGTTACTACCACTAGCGAAACTAAACGGTTTTTCACATTAGTGATTTGTCACGTTCATCTATTCCGAACACTGTAAAGTTGATTGGAACGTAGAACAAATTATGCAGTGAACCAGGGAACGTCTACTGCACAAATTTCTTTTATGAGTATCATTTTTGGCTACCAGGGTGAGAGGTCTCTTATCATCGTTGCTGTCTTTGTTCAGCATTTCAAAAGCTTGTTTCCTAATCTTGTTTGAAATTTTATCGTGGACGTTTCAATTCCACACTAGGCTACACTTCACAAAAGTAACTAACAAAAAGCTTCCTATCACTTCTGTTTTGATTATCTGCATTTTGTATGCTCCCCAATTCGGGCACCGTCAATTAATTTGCTACGCAAATACTGAAACGCTTCAGCTGCTTTTAGTGTTTCTTTCCCTAAATTAACTCTTCAGTACCGCTTCAATTATTTCAACTACGTTCTAGTGCACTTGATTCATTTTCACTACTACTCAGCTTATAATCTTTCTTCAATAATTCGTACATCTATTCTGCTCCTTTTGCTAGTCTATTTCACTGATAGAACTACAACGCTATCCTCAAACTTCATTGTATAAGTTTCTTCTCCCTGAACATTAACTGTAACACTGCAACGACCTTAAAAGGTGTTCCCTTGACAATATTTTCGGGAGAACGAAAGATGATAGACAAATAATACTTGGGATAGTTATTGTGCATTTATTTAAGTACATTATAAAAAACTTTTATCGGAAACTATTACAAAATCGCGACATTATAGCAGTTATCCCGAGACATGTTGAATCTGTGGCAGTCTGCGGCAAACAGTGTAACTGATGACAATTTGAATCAGGATAAAGAAAACAAATTCTATGTAATCTTCATGAATGTAGCTGAAGAATCACGTAGGGGATTTTACAAAAAATGATTCTTTATGTAATTGGCAAACGTTTGAACAGTTGTTCAATTTTCAGCAAAAAACAGGATAATCATTAGTTAATAAATATTGTTTAATTTAACTAATGGAAAAAACCCTGCGAGGTTCACTTTGAAGTGTTATTTCAAAGCTGTGGTTAAATTTTCAAATAAAAATATTTAAAATAGTTAGATTTATGCAGCATGCCGTTTTGGAAATTGTATTCCGTGAAAAACGCGTTTTAAGTTTTAAAATGTGTTGTAGACAAGAAGAAATGAAAGAAATATAGTCTTAGAAAACTCTCGCCATTAATCTGCTGTCGCAGGACTGGCCGGTCGTAGTGTTGCCATTGCGTTCGCCTCGTTTATCATAGAACGATTAAAATATTGGTCGTGATAACTCCACGAGAGCACAAAACCTTAGAATCCAGTTTAGCCCTACTCCAGGTAGGCGCATTGCTAGGACGACTAGGCGGTTGATTTCACACGCGTTCCGTATGGCATCAAAACTTGGTATAACAACTTCTGGGCGGTTTAGACAGGCAATAATTGTTGTGAAGCCTAAGCCTCGAGGACATCGTTCTTGCAATGTGATGTCTGCATTGCACGTTTTACATTTCATTTGTTGCATAATAGCCGGCCAGTGTGGCCGAGCGGTCCTAGGCGCTTCAGTCTGGAACTGCGCGACCTCTACGGTCGCAGGTTCGAGTCCTGCCTCGGGCATGGATGTGTGTGATGTCCTCAGGTTAGTTAGGTTTAAGAAGTTCTAAGTTCTAGGAGACTGATGACCTCAGATGTTAAGTCCCCTAGTGTTCAGAGCCATTTGAACCATTTTTTGCATAATAACAGAGTAAACCGAAAGAAAATTTACAATCCATTTGCTCAATCCGTAACTCACATCAAAATCTTCGTCATTGTCTTTCAATTTCTTGTCAGAGGCATTAACCCGTTTCGAGTAGCTCTCAGCCTCGTATCTTTTATTTGGAAGCTCTGATGACGTACTGCTACGACGCCGCGTTGTGTACGATATTTTATCTGTCCCACTCCTATTTGAAAGACATAATTGTGTACAATAATATCATAAATAAACTATCAAATGTCAACAGAACACATAAAAATAAAAATTAGAAGCGAAAAAATTTGAATCCAGTCTGTTCTGAAGAGCTTCTAACTATACCCAGACACTACTGGGGGCATTGAGTTGGTGCAGGTTGGCCGTTTCGAGTCATCCGGGACGCTAGATAACCAAAAACATGGTTCAAATGGCTCTGAGCACTATGGGACTTAACATCTGAGGTCATCAGTCCCCTAGAACTTAGAACTACTTAAACCTAACAAACCTAAGGACATCACACACATCCATGCCCGAGGCAGGATTCGAACATGCGACCGTAGCGGTCGCGCGCTTCCAGACTGAAGCGCCTAGAACCGTTCGGCCACACTGGCCGGCGCTACAGGAGCAGCTTGGAATCCTGCAGAATTTTTTTTTCCAGGTATTAGACTTTTTGCCTTATAGTGTAGAAGGTATGAAGCATCTTTTAAATCAATAAAAAAAGATTTTTCAAAATTCTGCAGTGGGGTTACCCTTAATAAACAGGGTGCGGCAAATAAAAGTGGCCCGAAGAACAGAGTTGCAGGGTACAAAGAAACTCAGCAGAGGAAAGGAAATACGGTTCTAACCTGATTATAGCAGATGTTAAAAGTGACCATCCTTCATCTCTTAATACTTTTGGGCCCTGGCCAACAAGTTGCTGAAGGAGAATCACAGCTGGACTGCAGGAATTGCTGCAGTGTCGTCCGAAATGTTCTGCTGTAGTTCTGGAAGACTTTGAGTTGTTGCGATACCTGTTAGACTTAAGGGCTTCCCACACAAAGTCATCGCACACTAACAGATCAGGTGACTGGGTGGTCAGCTAGGGCCGCTACGAGACTCCCCTCTCTTAAGAAGTCATCAGGTGGCGGACGTACACGTGGTTTGTGCGACACGCGTTGCGGTTACATGCACACATTCACGGCCAATCGTATCCACTCGACCGGGCGATACGCCGTTTTGCCCACCTCAACAGAGTTCACACAATGTATTATGATTTTGGAACAAGCTACAACTGCAGGGGCACATATCGCTGGCCTCTACCACAGAAGTGTCTCCCCGGTACTGAAATCTAAGCGAAGTGTCTTCAGAGAAAGACAGAGGCAACTGACAGCGTTGGTGGCAGCGGGAAGCGAGAAGCGAGAGGCGGGAAGCGGGAACGGTGGCAGCTCGCGACATGATCGATACCAAATGGTTGCGGGGGAGAACGAGAGCCAGCACGCCGCTCATTGCAAGCTCGCGGTTGTCGGCTCCTTGGCCAATTTATTCCGCTCGTCCTAAAGTGCTACTCTAATAGAAGCGTCTCTTCTCACCCCAGTTTTTCTGTCCGCTGCACCTGTCGGTTGGTGTCCACTGTGCCAGCATCTTAATATTGCAACTTCTGCGTATAACCAGTAAGTATTCAGCAGAGCTAGCTTTCTAATGCGGTCACGATAGCTGTCTACAACCGAAAAAAGCAAAGGAGATAGGTTTACAATCCCTGCCTAACAACAGACGGAAAATTAGTGATTTATTATCTTCTAATTTTCTTATTGTTTACAAAACTATGTACGAAAAATTTGATCTCGTAATAAATTGAGCAAATAATAGTGAAAACTGGAAAAAGTATTACTTTGTAGCATAGACGGGACGGTGACTTTCAATGTGGACAATTGTCAAATTGAACATATTACTAAATGAAGACTTTGTCCACAGGATCAATGCGTACAACTGGTTTCATTAACATGAATATCCACTAGTAAATATAAGTTGCAATATGAACAGGGTCAGCCGGCCCTTGTGGCCGAGCGGTTCTAGGCGCTACAGTTTGGAACTGCGCGACCGCTACGGTTGCAAGTTCGAATCCTGCCTCGGGCCTGGATGTGTATCATGTCCTTAGGTTAGTTAGGTTTAAGTAGTTCTACGTTCTGGGGGACTGATGACCTCAGATGTTAAGTCCCATAGTGCTCAGAGCCATTTGAACCAATTTTTTTAATCAGTAGCGTGTTGTTCCAACATCAGCATTTTGTGCACAGAAAGAAGGCAAGTGTATAATGCCACAGGACTGTGTATCTCTGGGCATATTTTAATAGAAATACCAAAAATCACCATATTACCACGTGAAGATGCATACATAATGTTTCGTGAAAGCCAGTATTCAGTTTTTGTCGTGCATTCTACCAACATTCTACGTGGTAGTTCCGTAGAGAGACTAGTGATGGTTCTCAGAGTGGCATAAAGGTGGCCATCTTCCCATCATCCGTCCGCAAGTGGAATATATAGTTTGTGATGTTTTTTACACTTTTTCGAAAAGAATGAACGCAGATGCATTACGAGTATCTCAAATCTTTTGGGTCAAACTGAGAATTTTTTCTTAAGGAATCAATGGTCGGAAACCTACAATTCAGGGGGTATGAAATCTTGAATTATCACTGCGTGTGATGTACGCCTTTTTCAACGTTTGATAATAAACGACAGCTCACCGCCTCAACATTGGTGGCCTACCTCGAAAAACAATACACAGTCATTTATGATGCGGCCTCCATGGAGTTCGTACAAAAGGACGGAAGGAAGTTACTGATATAAGCTCCGTCGACAAAAAGGCCAATTAAAAACAGAGCATGCTTGCAATGAAGAGGGCCGAGGAGGAAGGTTCCTTTTGAAGGAACCACCCTAACATTCACCTTAACTGATTTAAGGAAACCACGAAAATCTAAATGGGGATGGCTGTTTGACCAGCCTCCGGATTTCGAATTCATTGTCTTACTGCTGCCTAATGCCGATCAGTCAGCGGACGTAAACCACTGTTAACACTTCAAGACGCATTGTCCATGATGGATTATTACCGTTACAGGAACTATTATCTGTGATTTCAGTATATTGTGTAACAGGTTGTACCGCCCAAAAATTGACATGCAAAGGAATGCTTCGAGATAACCGTCCTACTAAATAGAAGAACCTGATGAACATTAGGGTCGTTCACGCATCTGAGAGTTGGTCTCAGTCCCGATAAAGAGTTTTTCGAACAGTACTAATTAAGGACATGGTTACGGGTGGCATAGTAGGACATTTATCAACCTGGTAGTGAAATATAAAGTGTTCATAGTACTAACAGAACATAAGCCCGCCTCGTTAGCAGTGCGGTCTAACGCACTGCTTTCCGGGGGGGAAGGCGTGTTGGTCCCCGGCACGAATCCGCCCGGCGGGTTAGTGTCGAGATCCGGTATGCCGTCCAGTCTGTGTATGGTTTCTAAGACGGTTCTCCAACTGCCTCGGCGAATGCGGTCTGGTTCCCCTTATTCCGCCTCAGTTACACTATGTCGGCGATTGCTGCGCAAACTCTTCCTCGACGTACGCGTACACCATAATTACTCTACCACGCCAACATTGGGGTTACACTTGTATGGCGTGAGACGTTCCCGAGGGTGTCCACTGGGGGCCGAACGCACAATAATCCTGGATTCGGTGTGGCGCGGCGGGGACGAAGCCTCTCTGTCGTCCCCAGTGCAGTACAATACGATAAAATACAACAGAACATCAACTACTCGCATAACAAATAATATGTAAAGGAAATGGAGTCAAATGATGGTGAACTCAGAGTTGAGTATAATGAGTGAAATGTCCAGCGCAGTATCACAGTATCGAACTTCCCAAAATTTTCGTTGTTTCCAGATGAGACCTATATCAACCGCGATGATATTACTAACTGCCACAGTTACGAAGAAACAAGGAAGAGAGAAACACAGTCTTGCCTTAAAATAACTACTTAGCGTATCTCTTAAACAGATAATACATGTTGCCACTATTTTCGCAGTACTGTGACTGAAATCTTGCTGCACCTTACTTTGTTGTTTCACATTTCTCTGCTCATCGGTCTTTTCAGACAGCATAATCCCACGTCAATCAAAGGGAAGAAATTTGGACGGCATCGTTTATCAATGAATTACGTGAACCCTGTTGCTGTCTTTTAACCCTTTCTGTGTCGTCCCAAGCAATTCGGAGAGCTCCAATGGTGTAGCACTGTCTACAAACCACACTGATCGATAGTTACTCCAGTTCACGGTATCGATATGATATTGTTGACACCCTTGTCTACGAACCCACTCCAACACGGTCTAGGCCATACAGAGAGGTCATAGCCTTTTTGTAACTAAATAAAAATTATGGACTTATAATGTAATATTATAAGAAATGAAATAACATATTATTGCACCAAATGAGAATTTCACATGACGCTAAAGACCGAGGATACCAGCAAAAGAAGCAAGTCGATAACTGCGTCTAGAAAATGTCTGGCCGCACCTGAAATAGTGGCAATGCTGCCATGCAGCTGGTTCGTTTGAAAATGGCTGGAACGAACTAGACTTCATTTGGCAGTAAGTATAAGCAATTCGGAAGAAAAGCGAATGCATAAAAGAATTAGTTACGGTACAGTTTCTGTTCCGTGTGGCGTGTGGTTGCAACTAGTATTTAACGAAATACGACGCTAGAATTATCATGCGATTTTCAACCTCCAAGCAACGTGAGAGATCTCATAACTCTTTCAGTGTACTGTAATTCCTGTATGCAGGGTGGTCCATTGATAGTGACCGAGCCAAATATCTCACGAAATAATCATCAAACGAAAAAATTACAAAGAACGAAACTCGTCTACCTTGAACGAGGAAACCAGATGGCGCTATGGTTGGCCCGCTAGGTGGCGCTGCCATAGGTCAAACGGATATCAGCTGCGTTTTTTTAAAATAGGATCCCCCATTTTTGTACATATTCGTGTAGTACGTAAAGAAATATGAATGTTTTAGTTGGACCACTTTTTTGGCTTTGTGATAGATGGCGCTGTAATAGTCACAAACGTATAAGAACGTGGTATCACGTAAGATTCCGCCAGAGCGAAAGGTATTTGCTTCGTGATACATTACCCGTGTTAAAATGGACTTTTTACCAATTGCGGGAAAGGTCGATATTGTGTTGATGTATGGCTGTTATGATCAAAATGCCCAACGAGCGTGTGGTATGTATGCTGGTCGGTATCCTGGCGACATCATCCAAGTGTCCGGACCGTTCCCCGAATAGTTACGTTGAAGGGAACAGGAAGTGTTCAGCCACATGTGAAACGTCAACCACGACCTGAACAAATGATGATCCCCAAGTAGGTGTTTTAGCTGCTGTCGCGGCTAATCCTCACACCAGTAGCAGACAAATTGCGCTAGAATCGGGAATCTCAAAAACGTTGGTGTTGAGAATGCTACATCAACATCGATTGCACCCGTACCATATATCTATGCCCCAGGAATTGCATGGCGACGACTCTGAATGTCGTGTACAGTTCTAGCACTAGGCACAAGGGAAATTACGGGACGATGACAGATTTTTTTGCACGCTTTCTATTTAGCGACGAAGCGTCATTCACCAACGGCGGTAACGAAAACCGGCATAATATGCACTATTGGGCAACTGGAAATCCACGATCGCTGCGACAAGTGGAACATCAGCGATCTTGGCGGATTAATATATGGAGCGACATTATGGGAGGAAGGATAATTGGCCTCCATTTTATCAGTGGCAATCAAATTATATAATGTATGCTGATTTCCTACGTAATGTTCTACCAATGTTACTACAAGATGTTTCACTGAATGACAGAACGGCGATGTACTTCCAGCATGATGGATGTCCGACACATAGCTCGTGAGCGATTGAAGCGGTATTGAATAGCATATTTCATGACAAGTGGATTGGTCGTCGAAGCACGTTCACCTAATCTGACGTTCCCGGATTTCTTTCTGTGGGGAAAGTTGAAGGATATTTGCTATCGTGATCCACCGACAACGCCTGACATGCGTCAGCGTATTGTCAATGCATGTGCGAACATTACGGAAGGCAAACTACTAGCTGTTGAGAGGAATGTCCTTACAAAATGGTTCAAATGGCTCTGAGCACTGTGGGACTTAACATCTGTGGTCATCAGTCCCCTAGAACTTAGAACTACTGAAACCTAACTAATCTAAGGACATCACACACATCCATCCCCGAGGTAGGATTCGAACCTGCGACCGCAGCGGTCACGAGGTTCCAGACTGAAGCGCCTAGAACCACGCAGCCACACAGGCTGGCAATGTCGTTACACGTATTGCGAAATGCAGTGAGGTTGACGGACATCAATTTGAGCATTTACTGCAGTAATGTGGTATTTACAGCTAATCACGCTGTAGCAGCACGCGTTCTCAGAAATGATAAATACACAAAGGTACAAGTATCACATTGGAACAACCGAAATAAAATGTTCAAACACACCCAAGTTCGCCGGCCGGAGTGGCCGAGCGGTTTTAGGTGCTTCAGTCTGGAACCGAGCGACCTCAACGTTCGCAGGTTGGAATGCCGCCTCGGGAATGGTTGTGTGTGATGTCCTTAGGTTAGTCAGGTTTAAGTAGTTCTAAGTTCTAGGGGACTGATGACCTCAGATGTTAAGTTCCATACAGCTCAGAGACATTTGAACCATATTTTTTTATGGCAGCGTGATCTAGCGGGCCAACCATAGCGCCATCTGGTTTCCCCTTTCAAGATAGACAAGTTTTGTTCTTTGTAGTTTTTTCGTGAGATCCGTGGAAAATGGTAACTACATCATGAATGACGTTCTTTTTTCAAGAACGTCGTGATACTTGCAGACCTATTGTATGCGACGAAGATACCGAGCATCACAACACAAAGTGATCTAATGGAGACCGGCTGACAACGATCTTCACATAATTATGCTTCCATATGTTTTCTATGCTGCTGTTATTGATATAATGGTGGTCCATTGATCGTCATCGGTGCCCGAGGTTTCGAACCTACGACCGTAGCGGTCGCGCGATTCCAGACTATAGCGCCTAGAACCGCTCGGCCACCTCGGCCGTCTATGCTGAATACTGTGGTCCACGGTCACTTGGCGAAGTAAAAAATTGAAGCTTATGTCTCAATGTAGTAAAAACATGGCCATTTATGTCACATAATTTGATATTTGCGAACTCACTCATCAAAACCTACTGCGCTAGGTCTTGGCCCATGGGTGTTGTTGCTCCAGCCACAAGAGTTTACAAAGGCTCAGTGGGAACTGGATTGACATACATTGCGGACCGTCTGGGGCTAAATCTGCCTGTGTCATGCAACTCAGCCTCAGCCACGGTAACTTAATTTTTCCTGGGATCAATCACGGATCATAGCATTAAGGGGAGACCTTGGTCGAGGGTCACAGAAAATGGGTGAACTTCATAATTTTTATCGTATAACGATTGTCTTAATAGGGCTTTTAGCACTTTTTATGTATAAATTGATGTACGAAAAAATATTTTTCATGTCGTAATAAAATGAAAATGGGGGCTTCAGCCCTTATCAGACTATCGTCTCACGACGCGTCCTGGGAAGTGCGAAGCGTTCTAGAGACACGTGGCTGATTCTGAAACACATAAAAATAAAAAAATTCTTAAAATAGAATGGATTATGGGGCTATTACAATGGACCTTGAAACATACCTCAAAAATGGCAAATATTAAAAAAGTGTAAATATTTTGCAGGTTTTTCTAAGTTCAAATGTTTTAAACAAATATTTAAATTCGTATTGGAAAAAGCTCTTGCTAAGGCCCCGTAAATACAATTATCTTTCATTTTACAAAACTAAATCAGTTAATCTCTTGAGGCTGTAGAGCACTTCTTAGGCTGAAAATTGTTGTTTCCAGAAAAATGCGTTTAAAATTTGGAGTAACAAAAAAATGTTGTTTCAAAACTTACGGTGATTTTGCGATCCCAGTACCATAGAGGCACCTTCCTCTTATTCGAATATGCTATGGTTCTGAATTTGGTTCTATACACTTTAAATCTGGGCTCTTTTTACAAACGGAGACATTCCCTCTTCCTTGGTTGCCATGCGTTTCCTGTTTAATAACTCCGCTAACTCTTCGTTGTCCGTTGCTATGTCGATTCGTAACATGTTCATGGCCTTAAGAACAGATAAATAACCTACTCTGAATACTCCTGCAGCCATTATGCTACTCTTTCAACAGTTTTTGCTCCAAAATGAACATTTTTCGATGTCAGTTTCCAGATGCATTCGTTGAAGTTCTTGTTGTCGTTATGCTTATTAGCACCGGTGCATCTTTTAAGCAAATATTCATTGGGCATCAATTTATATACTGATCGAATCACTTCTTGAACTAATTCATCTAGTGCCTACAGCTGCAATTGTTTTGGTCGCCGCAATGCTCCATTCAACACACTGTAACATCTAAAATACCTTCATCATTAAAAATTCAGCTTCAGGTATATTCAGAATTATTCAGTGATGAAAATTATGTTGCAAAATCCATTTTTCTTGGGTCTCGACCACAAAATTCCCTTAATGTTGACTATTTCAGCACTCTGTTGCTTATTTCTTCAATTTTAGTTTCATCTGGATCTGTATTTTTAGCACATAATGTTAACGAAAGTTATAATCAACATTAATTTGATGGTGATTTTTTTATAATTCTTGCGGGGCGAGCTTCGGTTTAAAAAGTACAACACTTTTTTTCAGGTGAAGAACTCCAAACATTTCTTTCTCTGTATATAAGAGATTAATTAAGCATAAACTATAAAATTATGTTAAATTGTGCATTGATATAGATGAAAGCAATATCATTTCGGTTGTACAACGGGAAATTTAATGTCACTTTCAGCTGCTGTAAACTAACTACACTCGGAGGATCAGAAATGAGACATGTATTAAGTCACGACTACAGTACATTTTCTACTGATTCGAAGATACACAACAACATTTTTTGCCGTGAATACGTATTACTCTCGGGAAGTAGATTATAGCCGGCTCTTTTACTGCTGCTGTGGTGTAGTTATCTCTCCCAGGTTAATATGTTGTATGAGTCTCGCTCTGCATGCGTCCTGACGCCTGATGCATTGCATACAGACAGAGATTACTGTTACAGTGTACTTACGGAACCCAGAGAGTTAATTTTCCGGTGAGAAAGAGCACTGGCAAACAGTCTTCGCTACATTAGGTTACTTAAACTGGTGTCACTCTGAGCTAGACTTTATGGTCAGCGACTAAGTGTAAGGTAAATGAGTCGGATGTGGGTTTTGCAACTGTAAAATACTTTCCTACATTACAGAAGCGAATACTAAAATTGCACTAATATTGTGAAAATGTTGGACTTGGATAGCTTAGAATGTAAATCTTTCTGTTTATTGCAAAGGAAAACAATTCATTTTCTAAGACATTCTCTGTCATACACAACTTGAAACAGGTCACGTTGACCTAATTATACGGAAGAACCGACCGTGACGTATATCGGAAGCCAGTAAGATCCCTTGGCTTTTAGTTTGGCAGTATTCGACTGCCATTTGTAGGCGCAAGTAAATGAAGAAAGGCAGCACGCTTTTGTTATCAAAGAACGTCTTCATCAATTACTTTAGTTTCAATGTAATCTACGAGTAATTGCTGATATTTGATATAAACATGAAAAGGATTCCGTAGACGGGGAAAGAACGAGATATCACAGGTAAAATGCGTGGGTTCAGACATTTACTTTTAAGAGGAACAAACAGCTTTACTATACCTCTGGGAACCTCTAGACAAAGACATTATAATCCTGAATCCGCATGAAACATCACGTTTCTTCATTACCAGCTGGGTAGAGCTGATTTACGCTGGTCAATGACATAGGCGGATGTCATGGTAAAATACTATCGCCAGTAAACTTCGTTAGATTAGAAAATTTTATTTTATTGGACGAACTGATAGCCATTTAAAGGGACAGAGCTCTTATTTTACTTCCACTTGAATGAAATAGAGACGAAAAATGGGTGTGATTCGAATTCGTATCTCCTCTTTCAAGGATTTCAATCTCTTTGAACAGTATAGTTCAATCATTTCCTTCCTTTCCCCAAGACTGCACTCTTTTCTATTTGTCCTCCAAAGGTAAGTATGTGGGTCCAAATCCTGATCCAGTACAAAAATATTCGTAATTTCATTTCAAGTCCTAACACGTGCACACCGGTCTGCTAGTGAAAATTAACGTGCGTTTTCTATGTATGTTTATGTGTTGCCATCAATCGCAATAGGTGTCTTTACTTCTGGATAAACACGCACACATCTTACTGTTGGTGAGTAAGTAATTGATACTTAAACTATATTCGTGGATGAGAAAGAAGGTGGGTAGGTATGCGGTTCGATTGTCGCTCAGGCACAAATATTTGTATCCTTATTTTAGATTCAAACACCTAGCAGATGGCAAGAAAAACCGATGAGAAACATTTGATTTTAGTTAGTTAACAATCTGATTACGTGTTGGGTTCGTATCTCCACCACAGAACTTCACATCATGCGCTTCATCTTTAAATGCATGCACACTTTGTTACTTTGGTATATCAGACATCTTTCGTGGTTAGCTAACAGGGACGAAAGGGTCTTGATAGGATTCCTGGTTTATTACAAAAACTGTCGTCTTTTATTCTCAAGTTTATATTTGGTTACTGATGTTGGCTAAAATTTCGGTAATTCATAACTCCTCATGGCTAGTTAGAAATGTGCTATGATTAGAATGGATTAGATTAGATTACATTAATACTTCTGCCATAGATCATGAATACGACATTTTGTAATGATATGGAACCGTCATTTTAATGAAAGATTTCTTTCCATACCATGATTCAATTCTTTTACAAAACTTTTTTACTCCCTCTCTCATCCTTCTCTCTCTCTCTCAATCTCTTCTGTCTCTCTCTCTCTCTCTTCTCTCTCTCTCTCTCTCTCTCTCTGTCTCTCGCACACACAATTTTTTTTACTCCATTATTGGAGAGGCACGAAAACGTCCATGAATGAGTTTCTTAGTTTTGAGTACACTTACGAAAGAAATATAAAAACAACTATGACAGTTACTGATTTATTATGCTTAGTCAACAGTCAGTTCTGAGTGTTAATAGTAACTACTTCCCAGTCCCTAAACCTGGTTACAGAAATGCGAATCAGATGCATTACGTATTCAGGGCCATAGCAGCTGCGTCTTTGAGACGCTAGCTATGCTCACTACCCAGCAAGCTGTAAGCTCACATTGGTTCGTCTTCTTCCTGCTGGTACTGTAACTGAGATTAAGGCCACATGGCAAGGTATGTTTGTCAACTCTGTCATCGACGAGTCACTTCCTGGTGTGGACGGAATGAAGTATCAAAGTTCACTTGATTTTTCCTGTTATTTCCATTGAATAATCTGAGTTATTATCGCTTGAAGTGTAACAAATGATTGTGAATTCATGGTTTTCAGCCCAGGAAAGTCACTGCACGTGGAAATAGCAACTAATCTCGTCCTTTAAATATCGGTTTACGAGTTCTAGGCATTACTGGCCTTGTATGAGGAAGCCAAAACGCGTACGTCTTCCTTTGCTCTGTGGTTACGTTCTGACCTGTGAAAATGCGTTTATTGTGGTTCGCTCTTCCAGTCTCTCTGACAATAAAGTTTTTCTCACTTCTGTGAAAGAGCTACAAGCTGTCAGATCAAACATAGATAAGGAAATCGCAATAAAATACTTTCGGCTCATAGTGCAATGGTGAAAAACTTACAATGCTGCACAACAGGTAACACCTCTTTCGGCTGTTGACAAGGAAATTTTCGGTTTCTAGGAATTCACAACTTTTTATATGAAATGCCACATTTCTATACCTCTTGAGTATGACACAGCGTACCAATTAAACACAGACCCAATCAAAATCTAAGTGAGTAGTATTTCACTAAATCGTGTCGATAAAGGCACGCTTGTGTACAGATACTCTGTTTTAATAAAACTGACTTTCGTCGTAAGATTATCGTGGGTAGTTTTATCTCATTTCTTATGATACAGTGAACAATTTTCGTAAAACAATAGTAAACATGAGAGAGAAATTAATCATCAACGATGTATGCGAATTCTCTGATGTTATCTATAACAGTCTGATAATGCACATGCAGTTTATTGATTACATGCATGTAGAAAACTTGTTCTGAGTTAAAGTTGTCAAACAAGGTTTGAAGAAGAATAAAATGCCACTACACACGACAGCTAATGTAGAAAATACATTTTGACGTATTTTGGCTCAATGCGCTCTCCCCATACATAATACAGAAGTTTCGAGATGCATCTGCCGTCTGGTAGTCTCTTAAACCTGAAAAGAACAAAATGTCACAGAAGTTAGCCCTTTTTCCACATGCGACTATTTTAGGTTGAGAAGTGAAGGGAATTATGTTCAAAGTTCCATCAGATCGATAACTTCAGCAGAATTGGGTTTTAAAAAACGTAGCAGTGAATGTACTCGAACTCGCGACAGCTTATCTACAGTGCCTGATGCTTACCATTACGCTACTAGCTGACACGTAACTCTGGCGCCTCCAGATGTCAATAACAATTCCTCCAGAACTTACGCTTTCCATAGTGCTGTGAGATAATGCATATAACCGGATCTAGACTTCGGAGAGACGGACAGTTACAGCTTATCTTTTGCAGTGCATGACATTTTCAACAAACAGATAGCGCAATAGAGTAGCTCAAGTGGAAAGGAACACTTCCTATTTAAATTTCTGCATCCTTCACTGTTGGCAGTTCTGTTTAGGTAGCAGTTACGCGATTCAATTTCGGTGATTACAAAATAGAGTCAAATGTATGCACTGGGTAACTGAGGCAGCTAGTTCATGTCGATTCGGTCAACCAAGAAAAATGAATGTACTGAACATGCTGCAAACCACTACAGGGAGCCTGTGCGTCAGAATTCTGATGCAGTGTGGTGTTATGTACAGCGGAATCGGTGGTCTGTTGGATTGATATTAGGTTCATGATTTTTGATAAGGAGAAACAGATTCTATTCTCTTCTGGCTACCGTAAGTGAAGAAGGTGTAATGGCATTGTGGTCTGAAATTCACATTAATCATGATTTTCCTTCTCTACCAAGTAGACGTTAGGTTGAATCACAATAAAGTTAGGATTGGCGACATGTAGAAACTCTATCACCAGTAACCTTCATTATACTAGTTATTTATTTCTAGTGACGAAACAAATGCTATGTAGGGTCACAGGACGCTTATTCCATCTTCTACTTGAGCTTCTGTATGTCGAGAAAATTGGTTCTGAGCTGGCAATGCAACTAAGACCGACCTTAACGCGGAATTTGATTCCTCCGAATACAATTTGTCGTTTGTTCAAAACTGCACATTTTTCAACATCTCCACATATTGGGCGTCAATGGGTTCGAATCCCGGCCCAGCACTAAAGTTTTCATTATGTTTTATCAAGCCCTAGCATGGGAACACCTATCTGCTGGTGGATAATAATTTTGATTTTTAATGTATTTTCATTCGTTGTCAACACTAACGATATCTGAAATTTTTGACCCTCAGTGGGACACAAAAATATTTCCGAGATAACTGTAAGTTCAAGGATGCTGGTGGAGAAAAATTAGATAGATGACGTCTCTTTTTGTGCGTAGTCGACAACGATATGGGGGGTTCGATTCCCAGTGAGCACTGAACTCTTCGTCATATTATCTCTAGTTCAAACATGCTCACATGTCGCTGCTGGTGTAACAAACCCATATTTAACGTTCGTTTTCTCTAGAATATAACAGCGATAGGTGTCGGGTTGGAGTCCTGGGAAGGAAAAAATTAAGGTTTCGTCTCGCTATGTACGTTAAAACATCTAACTATTGCTGAGAAAATCCGATATTCACAGTTGATTGTGCTTCGATAACAATCTTATTAGGTTCTGGGTTCGAATCCCTGTCCAACACAAAGCTTTACCTCAAGGCATTTAAAGTAAGTTACTTGTGAAGAAACAATATTTAAAATTTCTTGTAGTTCGTTAACAGGGACAATAGATGCTGGGTAGGAATTCCTGTCCGTTAAAATTGTTTATGTTATGTAATTTAAAGTTGATATTTGCTAACTGATACTGTCTAAAATCGAGGTATATCACTCTCTGTACGGATAGTCAGGAATGACTGTTAGTTTCCGTCAGTCACGAAATCTTTACTTAGTCTGCATGACCTTGGTTTGAATCCATATGCAGAACGAGTCGTGTCATTTGAAGTTCATACATATTCTGAACTAGCTGCTCATGAATAATTAAATTTTTAATGTCATTTTGTGTTAAATAATACACTCCTGGAAATTGAAATAAGAACACCATGAATTCATTGTCCCAGGAAGGGGAAACTTTATTGACACATTCCTGGGGTCAGATACAACACATGATCACACTGACAGAACCACAGGCACATAGACACAGGCAACAGACCATGCACAATGTCGGCACTAGTACAGTGTATATCCACCTTTCGCAGCAATGCAGGCTGCTATTCTCCCATGGAGACGATCGTAGAGATGCTGGATGTAGTCCTGTGGAACGGCTTGCCATGCCATTTCCACCTGGCGCCTCAGTTGGACCAGCGTTCGTGCTGGACGTGCAGACCGCGTGAGACGACGCTTCATCCAGTCCCAAACATGCTCAATGGGGGACAGATCCGGAGATCTTTCTGGCCAGGGTAGGTGACTTACACCTTCTAGAGCACGTTGGGTGGCACGGGATAGATGCGGACGTGCATTGTCCTGTTAGAACAGCAAGTTCCCTTGCCGGTCTAGGAATGGTAGAACGATGGGTTCGATGACGGTTTGGATGTAACGTGCACTATTCAGTGTCCCCTCGACGATCACCAGAGGTGTACGGCCAGTGTAGGAGATCGCTCCCCACACCATGATGCCGGGTGTTGGCCCTGTGTGCCTTGGTCGTATGTAGTCCTGATTGTGGCGCTCACCTGCACGGCGCCATACAAGCATACGACCATCATTGGCACAAAGGCAGAAGGGACTCTCATCGCTGAAGACGACACGTCTCCATTCGTCCCTCCATTCACGCCTATCGCGACACCACTGGAGGCCGGCTGCACGATGTTGGGGCGTGAGCGGAAGACGGCCTAACGGTGTGCGGGACCGTAGCCCAGCTTCATGGAGACGGCACTGCGTAGGATCCTACGATTTTGGCGTGCATCCGGTCCTAGGTCGACGGGCACGTGCACCTTCCGCCGACCACTGGCGACAACATCGATGTACTGTGGAGACCTCACACCCCATGTGTTGAGCAATTCGGCGGTACGTCCACCCGGCCTCCCGCATGCCCACTATACGCCCTCGCTCAAAGTCCGTCAACTGCACATACGGTTCACGTCCACGCTGTCGCGGCATGCTACCAGTGTTAAAGACTGCGGTGGAGCTCCGTATGCCACGGCAAACTGGCTGACACTGACAGCGGCGGTGCACAAATGCTGCGCAGCTAGCGCCATTCGACGGCCAACACCGCGGTTCCTGGTGTGTCCGCTGTGCCGTGCGTGTGATCATTGCTTGTACAGCCCTCTCGCAGTGTCCGGAGCAAGTATGGTGGGTCTGACACACCGGTGTCAATGTGTTCTTTTTTCCATTTCCAGGAGTGTATGTACGGTATGTTACTTTGAGGAGGAAGTCATGAATACGACGTACGTACTACGTGCATTACCTATCTGACGTAATAACGAGAGTGGTAACATTTCAGGTATCTCATTTATTGTAATAATTGTGAGGTTACAAGCCTTAAGGACATTCTTGTCTGTGATAAGGTGTTCACTGATGTTTGAAGTATTGTGGTATAGCTTTACATCTTGAGTAACTGCAATATAGAGCAGTGTATTCTAGTGGTGACTTGTTGGAACCATTTTCAGTAGTCAAACGACTGTACCGAGGAGCGATTAGAGGACCTGCTAGACAGCTGCGTTATGTGGCTTGCATGCGAATCAGGTAAAATGTAGTTCAGGTCGTTCGGATACTTTTGAGCACGACTGTACTGTGTCCGGTGAGTCGAAGTGATGGTTCTCGTGCTCGTCTCCGACAATGGAAAAATCCAGCCACAAATAATGTCTTTCAAACACTAGGACGGCAAAAGGCGGTCCTCTGACTAGTATACTATTATACTGTCTTTTCATCTCTGTGTTCTACCGACGAGAAACGCGAACTCCCAGCCACAAGGATGGAGTTCAGATAACGTCTCAACGTAAGTATAAGCAGAGGAAGTGCTCTCGATTACTGAACGCTGCGTACTCAACGACGACTTCCAACCTATAGGTGTAGTCCAGACCATAACGTATAGGTTCGCAACAGTACAGTGACAAAGTGTTCTATCACTCTCCTGAGAGCAAAGACAGCAACGCTGTCTGTACAAACAAAGCTGATATCGAGCGACCGTCACACATGGGCGCTCACAACCAAAGACCCTAGGAAATAACCAACCCTGCGTGGTTTCCGAGATACCGCTACTTTGTTCCTCTCAACTGTTTCCAAGATTTTCGTAGTTTCCGAAGTATAATACTTGCAGCTCAGTTACAGACGGCCGGTCGCGACTCTATTGTGCTCCAGCACGTAGGTGCTACGACATCCGTCTTGCTACTTCCTGTGTTTAAGCAGGACCAACACACCATTGTCCGCCTTCCACCCAGGACTTGACTTCCGCCTGCCGTTTCTTTCCCATTGGCGTTCGAATCTCTACTAGTAAAAGCAATCATTCATTACGCCACTTTTATAATAAAGACATTCTGTCACCTTTCATGCAATAAGCTTTAACAATTATTGACAAGGAATACGTGACAGTGCCAGTCTCCTTTAAATATTCATATATGCGAAGTACAACCTATCAAATGACATCTTATTGTGGTTGTGGTTCAAAGTAAAGTATGCGCATGAGTGTTTGTAAGGCGTGAAATTATAGCCACATTACAAAGCTCTGAAGACTTTTTACATATAAAAATTCGGAGGCATTCCTTAACAGCACTCCACCCCCTCCGCACCCCCCTCCACCCATATGTTTAAATATGCATTTACGGCGGTGTGTCCATTCGTTTGTACAATGCCTGTTTGTTGAGAACTGTCGCACTGCAACTCTACGCATTCTTGTGCTGGTTAATCATATTCAAGCTCACTTCACACAGAATTGTATTTACACTATTTCACCACCTCAGCAAACCATTTCCTTCAGTTGGTCCTAGGGCTACTCTCTTACATTTTTCCTTTTAAGTATCCTCACAGATAAATATGAGAAAAAGACAATGAAGGTAAGCGAGGCGACCACGAACAATCACTTGTATTGCGTGCTTCTGTAAAGGATTTATGAACTCGAGATAACAAAGGACTAAACGAAAAGCAAGTAGCTCCATCTTACAGAAAAATTGGCGTTACCTCTAATGTTCCTTTGGCTGAGAGCAGAATGTCTCGAAAATCTTAAGGTGAACGTTTGTCCGGATAATATTTTCAAGCCATATGAGGTTGATAAATTGTCTTTCAGAACCCGGGAATCAAACTCCAATTTATTTATCATAAAGCAGAAATACGTAATTACTCAATAAAGGTGTATTAGGTGGAGCAGTAGCAAGTAGTCTGCCTATTCAAATTGCCAGAAAAGTGAACGTAGTTTCTTCTCTCATATAAAATTCAGTGTTGGTCAAGTTCGTTATCCACAGTGTTTGTAAACTTCTGCTCCCTATACTTAAACCTTTTCTTCATTAGTTGGAAAATATGCTTAACCACATGTACAGCTGTATGGTTTCAAGTACAAGGACTTAAGCACTCGTAAAAAATTGACAAAATTTACATTTTAATCCAGACTGTTGCGGAAGGAGCCTAAAACTTTTTTTTTCGTGTTAGCAGTAATTTTCTGTAAAATGGTTTCAGCCACTTCCGGAACTAGAAATGAAGGCTCACGGTTGTTCCACTGGACCAATATCTTGTTATCACCTTCCAAACACCAGTTTTACGGGGACGCTAGTATATCTTTATGGCCCAGTCCGGAATGCAAAGTTCAACCACACGCACTATCATTGACAAAGTACAGCTTACTTTTCTTCAATAGCTTAGAGGATGACGAAAGGGAAAGACATTAACAGTGCAATCAAGAAACAGGAATGAACTGAAGCTGTATCAGTGAACCATGAACTTCACTGGATTGAGAGATCAGGGCAGTAGAAACAGCAAATTCACGATGTGTAGCCTATGGAATGGGGTCACTATTATCTTGTTTATGCCATACACGACTTGTTGTTGTTGTTGTGGTCTTCAGTCCTAAGACTGGTTTGATGCAGCTCTCCATGCTACTCTATCCTGCGCAAGTTGCTTCATCTCCCAGTACGAACTGCAGCCTACATCCTTCTGAATGTGCTTAGTGTATTCATCTCTTGGTCTCCCTCTACGATTTCTACCCTCCATGCTGCCCTCCAATACTAAATTGGTGATTCCTTGATGCCTCAGAACATGTCCAACCTACCGATCCCTTCTTCTAGTCACGTTGTGCCACAAACTTCTCTTCTCCCCAATCCGATTCAATACCTCCTCATTAGTTGTGTGATCTACCCATCTAATCTTCAGCATTCTTCTGTAGCACCACATTTCGAAAGCTTCTATTCTCTTCTTGTCCAAACCATTTATCGTCCATGTTTCACTTCCATACATGGCTACAATCCATACAAATACTTTCAGACACGACTTCCTGAAACTTAAATCTATACTCGATGTTAACAAATTTCTCTTCTTCAGAAACGCTTTCCTTGCCATTGCTCATCTACATTTTATATCCTCTCTACTTCGACCATCATTAGTTATTTTGCTCCCCAAACAGCAAAACTCCTTTACTACTTTAAGTGTCTCGTTTCCTAACCTAATTCCCTCAGCATCACACGTCTTAATTCGACTACATTCCATATGAGTAGACAGTCTAATTAGAGATGGGTGCAGTGTTGATACAAGGGAACGAGATGCCCTCAAATTTGCAGTGGCTGTCGTCCTATCAAGCACACTGCAGAGATGAAGGGCGCTATTAGCGTAATTGACCGTGCGGGACCAACGCCTAGATCGTGTAGATACTGGGCTTTCCATGTGTCACTGTGCCAAGGGTGTACCGCAGATGCCTCAGCTGGAGAGACTGCGCCACTGCCAGAATCCTCTTTTTCCTGCTACGGATATATGACCAACAGTGCAGCAAATGGCTTAGTAATTCAGCGAAGGAGAAAATAAATCATGATCACTCATACCATTCAAACCAAATCTTATCTGTTGTGTTCACAGATGGTCACACGAAAGGGATAATATTCGCTCAGGAACATAATCATTGGACTCGCAAAGCGTGTCGAAAGTGTAAAAAAGATAGTGTTCTCTACATTAACTAGAAGCCAACATTCTCTCTCATACCTGTTAGCATTGACAGGAAAGGAGACAACGCCCTATGACAAACAATAGAGTGCTCTACATTTTTGGACTAGCCCCATTGGGTAGAGCATCTCATGTGGAAGGTTCAAAGGATATCGTCCTCATCCTCCTGGTTGTCTGTTGGCGCTAGGAGTTGTGCAATGGGTTCTGCGGGCTGACGGCTGGGTGCTGGGCACTGTAGGCTGTGTACTTGGGCCTCTGTGCTGGGGACTGAGTGCTTGGGTCTAGCGACATAGACCAGGCTGTTGGGAGCTGCATGGTGGAGGCTGTGCACTCGTGGCTGATCATTGGCAGCTGCGGTCTGGCAACTGGGGTCTGACTATAGGAAGCTGGAAACTCGACATTGGGCGGTGTGTGCTGGGGAGCCTGCTGTGGCCTGGACACCAGGGTCTGAGTGCTGGAAGCTTCTTGTTGGGTTTTCGACAGGCACTGGGCAGTGTGTGGTGGTGTCTGGCCACTTGAGGCTATGCTCTGGGCACTGGGATCTTGAGACTGGGCGTTAGTGGCTGGGGCCTGCCCGCCGGAGGCTGGGCATTGATTGCTAGCCATTATTACCGGTCAATGGGTGCCGTAAAGTATGTGCTGGGTGCAGAATGCTGGCTGCTGCACTTCAGTTCTGGGGCAAGGCCGCTAGGGACTTGGTGCTGGTTACTGAATGGTAGGTGCTTTGGGCTGGGTGCTTGTGGGAGAATGCTGGGAGATGAGTGCTGGGAACTGGGTTCTAGTTCGGGAAGTCTCACTGCTCTGCACTGGTTCAGCCGCTTTGGAGGCCACCTCTGGCAAAACCACTGTCAGCTTTCTTATAACAGACGTCTATAGCTCATTTTGGGGGGAGAGAGTTTCATTGCAAGAGTTTTTTTTTTTTTTTTTTGGTTGCTTCTGCTGAGGCTTTCATGATAAACAAGAAGTGGCTTTAACTGCTGACTAAGAAACGTCAGTTACAGCCTATATTAAAATTTCCTTATATACCCAAGTTGAGACTTACAGACGGGTGCATTAGACAAAGTCGTAAGAAGAGCGGAGCTTTACATGGCCACTAAATGCCCATAATTGCTGTTCCATGCTGTCAGGTCCTGACAAACTGTGACGTTGTTAGGTAGCTTCCTGTACTGACCATGAAGTATTTCTTATTAAAGTCAGTCACCGATTTTCGCCACACATTCTTAATTATCTCGCAGATGGCTTCAGTACCAACCCACGATTACTGGAACGCTTAGGCATCTATTTTAATCCGTTCAAAGTGCTTCATCGTCCACCTCCCTCTTCCCTTTTACAGTATAACTTTATGATTTCACGATTTATTAATGGCACAGTTTTGTTGCTGTCTGAATTGTATCACGCCTGGGAGAAGAATAAATTTTTTCCTTATTGTCACTTGAGAGCCTCTTCCTTTTCCTTTACCAGGTCCTGGAACCATGGGTGCATATTTTCGAAAGTTTAGAACAGATCAGAGATGTGTGTTTCTTTATATTCTTGAGTTCCGTTTATTATGTGTTCCTCCCATAGACTTCAGCGAGCTTTACTATTATAATTCAAACGTGAACTTCTCGCAGAAGTAGCCATACCAAGCCTTTGATTTACGCTCTTTTCCTCTCGGTTTCAGCTCCAGAGATCCGCAGTGAGAGGACATGTAGCGAATCTTGAATCTTCCCGGTCCTTTTTTTGCCTAGTAAAAGAGCATCCCATGAATTGTCAGCTTTGCCGGAATTTCACTTTCTCTTGATTGGCTAACATGGTAGCGACATTCTTTTCCATAGTAAGAAAGTGAGACACTGTCCTCAACGGACGAGTGGAGGCTGGCGTTTTGGAGACACTCTTCCTACTGGCTCCGACGTGTGAATATGGTTTTTCTCTTAGAACATGGTCTTATTAGAAGTCGGCTTGCAATGTGTGGGGCAGTGAGAAGTTAGATTTGAAAGTATCAGAAGTTCCACTTCCTTATCAGTTCCACTTCTTCAATAATGTTTGCTCATTGGCACAAGTAGGTTCTCATATAACTTAAAATACTGTGTTCATGCTTTGTTATTCTACAGTATCTATCACCCAGTCATTTGTTTAATTTTGCGTTCTGCACCTGGCTTTAATTACCCAAAACTCTTTGTTTACTGCACTGTTATATAAGCGAAATTCTTAATGGTGACGAATTTCTTGTAGTGGAGCAGAGTTGGTACATTTCATGAATGAGGGCCCGATGTGTGTTTCTTTATATTCTTGAGTTCCGTTTATTATGTGTTCTTCCGATAGACTTCAGCGAGCTTTACTATTATAATTCAAACGTGAACTTCTGCCAAATAAAAATATTTCGTAGAACCACGTCCATTCTTCGTGTGGTTCTATACAGCATTTGGCAACAAACCAATGTTTTACAATAAATAATCCCCTTCTCCAGTAATAACTAGATTCTAAGAACTTGGTGAATACCAATGCCTATACTGCCAAGCTCTTGTAATTAAATTTAGTGGATTTAACTAGCTGTGCCACTGCAAGTTTGTCCTGTTTCTTAATCTGTTAGTAGCCTTCAAAGTAAGAGGATGACACTAGTTTTCCTTAGTAGAATAAATCGTTACATACTTGGGTATAGTCTTCTTGAACAGCCGTTATCGGAACAATTAAATTCTTACCTGACATACAAAATTCGAAGCTTCCTTTCTCCAGTGTTAATGTCGTCTAATACCACGTCCTACTGACAGATTCCTTTCTTGTTCATTTAACTTAATTAGTCAATGGTTTTTGCCATTTTTTAAGATTTGTTCCTAGAGTTAATGTTGTTGTTTTACGTTTAACTGAAGTTTAATGCGATAAATAACAGATTTCAATGGCACTTAGAGTCATCCCCATGAGAAACACCGACACTGAAGAAGCGTCCAAGAGGTGCACTAAATTCAGGTATGGTAAATGAATTCGAATAGAATCTATCTTCACTGTATGATCGTACCGGATGATATGCATTTCCTTTGACTACTTTTGTGATAAAGATCAAATATACTATGGCGTGATCTTCTGCTCCAGCACGGTATCGTATGACTCGGACTCATACGGTGGGAGATGTTACCACTTCAAGGATAATAGAGAGAAGTCACACACCTTACTACGATTGTAAGTGCTGTCTCGGTAGTCGATCCCAAATGAATTTCATATGGAGAAGGAGTGGACTTCCTTCAAGGCGGCAGTCGAACAATGTAATAAAGCAGAGCCTAAAGCGGAATCATTTCGCAAGTAACTATAAATGAGCAATAGCAGACAGGTATCATCGTATTGCTTCACTATTGTCGATAACAAGCGCTTAGAATTTTAAGAAAGAACGAATGTCTTTCATCATGACAGTTTCCGATATTAATTGTGATACGTCTTTTAGTAACACCATCTCTCAGTCCGGCCCTGTAGCTAAGTGGTCAGCGCGACGGAATGTCATACCTAACGGCTCGGGTGCGATTCCCGCCTGGCTGGGAGATTTTCCCTGCTCAGGGACTGGGTGCTGTGTTCTCCTTATCATCATCATTTCATCCCCCGCGAAACGTAAGTCACCGAAGTGGCGTTAACTCGAAAGGCTTGCATCAGGCGAACGGTCTAGCCAACGGGAGGCCTTAGCCCCATGGCACTTGAATTTTTATCATCTCAGAAGCCCTAGAAACACAAATAAAATTAATAATTACGTATTTTAACACAGTATTAATATTAATTAGGAAAGGCTTCTCAATAAAATTAGCCTAAAACGCTTGTCTTATTTAAACTTGCTCAATTATGGGATACCACATTTATATCGACACCCCTCGAGTGTGTGATATCACGGAAGGTCATATGGGCTAATGAGTTGTGGTACAGGTTGACAAATGTCGATGGCAGGCAGTGGGTAACAGGTTATGCTCATGCTAGTGGTAGAGACATTCTTATGTGGGAGACGTATGCAAGGGATTAAATGAGTTCCTAAAACTTCAGCTATCCCGTTTAATCAGCCAACGATACAGTGACTTACTGTCCAAGCATTTGCATCTACAGTGAGCTGACAAAAGTTATGGGATACCTCCTAATGCCGTGTGATACATCCTTTTACTCGGCACAATTCAGCAACTCGACGCAGCGTGGACTCAACAAGTCGACGGAGTTCCCTGCAGAAAACATTGAGCTACACTGCCTCTATAGCCATCCATAACTGCTGAGGTGTTGCCGGTGCAGGATGTTGTGGACGACATGACCTCTCCATTATGTCCCATGAATGTTCAATGGGATTCATGTCGGGCGATATGGGTGACCAAATCATTTACTCGAATTGTCCAGAATGTTCTTCAAACCAATCGCGAACAAATGTGGTCCAGGGACATAGACAATTGTCATACATAAAAATTCCTACGTTTTATGGGAACATGCATTCCATGAATGGCTGGAAATAGTGTCCTATTAGCCAGACATAACCATTTTCAGTCAATGATCGGTTCCTTTGCACCAGAGGACCCAGTATATTCCTTGTGACACAGCGCACATCATTATGGAGCCGCGACTTGCTTGTACAGAACTTGGGTCAATGGCTTCGTGGAGTCTGCGCCACAGTCGAAACTCATCACAAGCTCTTACCGACTGAAACCGGGACTCACCTGAATAAGCCACGGCTATCCAGTAGTAGTCT
Source organism: Schistocerca gregaria (assembly GCF_023897955.1). Lineage (NCBI taxonomy): Eukaryota > Metazoa > Arthropoda > Insecta > Orthoptera > Acrididae > Schistocerca > Schistocerca gregaria. The sequence continues at coordinate 351,898,018 of NC_064931.1, forward strand.
TCTGTTCCACTAATATGGTGACGAAATCAGAAGAGGCGCTGCAGGCAATTTCATGTTGTTAGCAAAGGCACAGGCATCGGTCGTCTGCTGCCATAGCCCATCATTGCCAAATTTCGGGCACTGTTCTTTCGGATATGTTCGGCGTACGTCCCACATTAAATTGTGCTGTTATTTCAGGCGGTGTTGTTTGTCTGTTAGCACTGACAACTCCGCTGCTCTCGGTCGTTAAGTGAAGACTGTCGGGCACTGCGTTGCCCGTGGTGAGAAGCAATGCCTTAAATTTAGTGTTGTCTGCACACTCTTGATTCTGTGAATCACGGAATATAGAATTTCGTAACGATTTCTGAAATGGTATGGCCCATGCACCTAGCTCCAGGTATTATTCCACGTTCAGTGGCTGTTAATTCCCGTCGTACGGCCACAATCTCGTCGAAAACCTTTGCAAATGAATCAAGTGGGTACAAATAACAGCTTGGCCAAGGCACCCGACGTTTTATACCTTGTGTACACGATAGTACAGTCATTGTACATGTGCATACCGCTATCCCATGGCTTTCCTTAGTTCAGGGTATTTACTCCCCTATAGGTTTTTACTGACCACATACAGTAAGACTGCGCATCACTTGATCCCTCCCACATACTTTCAGAGTGGTATGAGAAACTTTGCTTTTACAGAAATGTATTTGTGACTTCCCTGAGCATCTGCGCTCAGACTTACTTAACACCTTTTGGAGGCCATCGTCAGAGATGTGCGAGCCTTGGACAGAAATTCTCCAGGGTGGCACAAATATAATTAGTCCATAGAGCAGAGTTCCAGTGTACAAAGAAACACTGTAGAGGAAAGGAAATACAGTATTGACCTGACTAAAGTAGATTACGAAAGTGACCCCCATACAACTCTTAGCACTTTAGGGCCTTGGTCTGTAGGTTGCTGAAGCCGTATCGAAGCTGGACTGCTGGAACTGCAGCAGGCTCATCTGCAATGTTCTGCTGCGGTTCTTGAAGACTACGACTGTTGTTGCGATACACCTTAGACTTGAGCGCTCCCCACACAAAGTAATCTCATACTAACAGATACTTGAAGATTGTGTGAATGTGCTAAAAGTTTCGGCCATCTGTATGGGCAGTGGCTTCATCCTGTCGGAAGTAACTGCACGGCCTTTCCTCATCCGTTAATGCTGCCACAAATTCACGTCTCATCGTACCCACTCGTTCGGGCCACTTTTTGCCCAACCCTATCTATATATCGGTAAAATGTGGCAGCTGTTGTCTGACACTTTCAGTGTCTGGTGGACTCCTTGCTACTACGTGTCACCATCGTCATCAGAGAGGGAAAGGGTACTGCACACTACTTCGTAGATCGATCTGAATGGCTTATGGGTGTAATTAGCGTTAAATTTTGAGCTGAACATTTCTCAAAAAGGAGCTGTAAAATATTCAAAATATACGACTTACGTGTGCACAGATCCTGTTCGAGCAATCTGTGCTGGGAGGAGGTACAAACAAAAGCGGTAAAAAATCATCTCTTCAGCCAACGTAATTTTACTAATAATTTCTAAATTATTATACTCTACCTGTTACGCAGTCAGTTTTCACAGTTTTACGTTCATGTTTGCCGTTGTAATAGCTTGTTTTAGTTGTTAATCTGTTTATATTGTGATGTGTAGAAAGTACAAGTGAACCGAAGTATGAGTGGTTAGGAAACATAAAAGGAGGTGGAAAGGTTTGCACCTTCCTATGACGTAAAATTGGGATACGGGACTAGAAGTGAGCCACGGTGGCAGACTTGCTTTTTCGAAGTTACGTCTCGGTGTTCAAAAAGAAACTAAACAGTCTGCTTCATAGAAACAGAAAAAACGTAGCGTGAAATGCATCTCGGTTCAAACAGGATGCGGAACTGGTGGGAATTAACGCTGCAGCTTGTGCCCGGCTACCGAGGCCAGTTTACAAAGGAAGCGAGCGTGTCCACTCGAAAGCTGCGTCGCCGCTTCCACTCGGAAATAACGCCGGCTGCGGCGCCAGATAGACGTTAGAGGTGGCAAAATAAACACACGGGGGAGCCCAGTAATCAAAGTAACACGAGCTGCGGGCATTTTGTTCACGGGGGCGTGAGGATTAGCGCGCCGGCTCCATCAAGTCGCTGTTTCTGACAGCGGCGTGTTTGCACAAGGAACAATAACAAGGGGAGGCGCTGCCGGCGCGCCGCACGACAAGGCGGGCGTGGGCGTGGGCATGGATGGCAGCGGAGAGCGCTGCCGCACCACCAGCGACCAATACTGGCATTCCCCGAGCCAGGTTCAGTGATGTTTTGCGTTTCATTCGGCACGTTAGCGATGTCCTTGATCCCGCTACTATTATTTTCCCTAACTCGTCTTTCACGTGGTAGGAGAAATGAGTATGGAACCATTTAACTGTTTAAGCGAAACTGTGAAGCTACTTTAACTATTATTAACATTTTATGAAAATCAAAAACTATCAAATTTTGAATCATTATAGATGTATAAAATATCTTTCGCTTCGAACTGCTCCCAGAGAGCCTGCCGAAATAGCTGTGAAAAATAGTTTTCTCTCCCTCGGGTTGAATCGGATCTTCAGATTTCAATTGGACATAGCAGACCTGGTTCGTGCATTGGATATTTTGTTGTCAGTTTCTACTGAAACCTAGTCAGATGCACACTGGGTAAGACACTGGTCTCACATGATGTAGGAATGGGGTTAAAATCTTTGAGCTTATCCTGGTCTAAAATTACCATGGTTTCCATGAACATGTTATCAAATTTAACGTTTGCATCACACTAAATGAAATGTTAGGTACTTTTATAAGCACATATAAAATTACATTGAACTCGCTATTTACATTTAGGAAAGCAGTGCATATGCATAAGTTTATACTCCTTTTTTACATGTTCTCTAGTTACTGTGTTGTATTAATCTGAAATTTTTTCCGCTGTTTTGTACTGGTACAGCTGTTAGTCACATGGTGTGTATTGAATATCCTTCCATATACGAAAAAGATATTTATGTGTATTCTCTTGTCCACTGGTGTGCGATATAGTATCACATACTGTTCTGTACTGTGTACTGACCTCTGAAATGCGGCATTTCCTGTCCACATCTTGTCTAAAATATGATGCAAGGAAGTTTTGGCACCTATATTACAATTTTTTTTTCTTTCAACTATATTACATCTAAATCAACTTTGAATCTTACAGAAAATCAAGTTATGATGTCCTCCAACACACTGATACGTGCGACAGTACTTTCTACTATTTAGCTCTTTGTTCAAAACCCATGGGATCTTGGTTCTCACAAATGGTTATTAAAATTTCATTCCAGGAGTAAGATAACAATGGAATATGCAGCATGTGACTTGGAGAATGGTATTTACTTCCTATTTGTAGCTCATTGAGGCCTTACACCTTGCTGAATTGTCGAAGTTAAAGATCATTTAGAGTTCTCTAATACTAATTGTTTGCTTATAGCTATAGAGGTGTGAGACACAAAACTTTAACATCTAGCGAGTCACCGAAGGTACTTTTATTCAGCCATATGAACAGTGAATGGCGCACCAACCAGAAGCTTACACCACTCTCCCTGGATTCCAGCACCACCAAGGCAGCGATGCATGATATTTATGCCAGTCTCGAGAAAGAGTAGAGAGATGAGAAAATTATGCAGATCAGGGCTAGTTAGACAGCTGTAAGAAATTCTGATATTGATGCCTTGTGTTGTAACGAGGCCATTACTTTCAGGTAGACTTATATCAATGAATTTTCCTCATGTGGGTCTGTTATTCTGGTTCCAGAATTACCATAGCTGCATTTAAAAATGTTGATGCCTGCATACTGATATTTAATGATATTATCAAAAGACATTTAGCACATCAAAACTTGCTTGATGTGACAAAGTTAGGCACTTCACCATGTTCAACTAAACTCTAGTCTAAATTTCATTTTCGAAGCTTGTAATGTACTTTTCTTAAATGTTCATACTGTATGGCAGTCACAATAGGCAAATATTTGACAACTTCTATCTTCAGAAATTTACCAGGTTGTGCCATTTACCATAGCAGATATGTGAAACATATTTGTACTTAAGAGTGAAACACAATAAATCGGCAAAACGGAAGAATTCCTAGATAAGTATAAACCACTAAATTAGTCAGTGATCCTACCATGATGTATCAAATAAACGCACTAGACACTTAAATGTCCTCAAATTTATCACCATAAAATTTCAAAGAAAATACGTTATATGAAATAACCTAAAAATAAACAACCTAAGTTTCCTAAAAATACGCAAATCAATACTCCAGTAAGTTAGACCAATAATCTACTGAAACAAGACATCCTCTTATAACCTAGCTAGAAACAAACACATGCATTACTATACAATTTGTTCACTTTTACAGACAACAGGATCTTAAAAAAAATGAACTGATGAAGAAGATAAAAGACATAAATGTATCACCAACAGCAAATCTTTTCAGAGGGCCGCTGTGGCCGAGCGGTTCTAGGCGCTTCAGCTGCTACGGTCGCGGATTCGAATTCTGCCTCGAGCTTGGATGTGTGTGATGTCCTTAGGTTAGTTAGATTAAGGTAGTTCGAAGTCCAGGGTACTAATGACCTCAGATGTTAAGTCCCATAGCGCGTAGAGCTATTTTTGAAATCTTTTCTACTCTGATATCACATCTATTTCGACAAATGTATCAATAGGTGAGCCATTGGGCACTGTTAGAGAAAAACTGCAGAAAACAAGAGAAAACAGCAGGTACACACATGTAAGAGATTCTAGCTCTCCTAAAGCTTACAAAAGAATAAAACTACTTCATATTCAACAAAGTTTTCTATTCATGGGCTCAAGGCCTGGTAATGGGATCACTCATCAGTGGTCTACATGCCAGCAGGATACTGAACGATATTGAACTCAAAATATTCAATAAAACTCTACACCCAAACCACTAAACAATTATATTCTAGTACTGCTATGTAGGCATCATTAGCTTAGGAAAAAAAAATAAGCATCCCGAAGAAAAGCTACACGTTAACATAAATGCAGTGCGCCACAAAAATTAAACTCACCATGGAGACAGAAATAGGCATGACGGTAAATTTCCTAGAAATCGCTATGCGCAGAATAATTTTGGAATAGTTAGAAAACCTGCAGCCACAAGTACAAACGTTCACAACCAGTCCGTTCAACCCGCTGGCACACAATGTGTCAGCGAACAAATAACTCATATACTAATCTATTTACAGAAGGAAAAAATGCATCGATTTTAAAACTAAGCGTTCTGGGCTCTCTCTTTCATGTTCTCTATCTTTCTTGCCCCCACTGTTACTAATAATGATTCTCTAGAAGAAGGAGATTCTTACTCATTGGCCTGAAGATAACCACAGTAGTGGTCGAAACCGGTCACCATAATAAATAAATTGTGATCAAGACTGTTTTTGATAGTAAATATTAGTAACACATTGATCACTGTCACTCCCATACACTTCCATAATGTATTCAAATGTAATTAAAATGGAATTAGTTAAAACCAAGATTTATTGACGAAGTTTGAGTGCATGTAGAACAATACAGGACATGAAAATACAAATCTCGCTATCTGACAGACTGGAAATAATTGCAGAACGGAATATTAATCCTTGCATGTTCGTTACGCGTATGAGGTTGGATGAGAAAGGATATGTCATGGAAAAATGAAAGAAACTCATGTAATAAACTCAGTGCCTAGCTCAAGTAAAACTGGTCATGATGATTGCGTCGATACGGAAAGAGAAAGGATAAGCATGCATGAAGAGCAAACAGCGAAGCCACGGCCAGTGTGTCAACTCACGCTGCATGGCCGATCGAAGTCCTCAGCTACTTCAAGCATACAAATGCGCCTATTCCCAGGTCAGTGCTACTGAGTCTCCTCGTTGTTAAGTGAACTTACACTTTTTATGATGCCTTAGATAGCGACATGGCGCTACAGCAGGAGATGGAATGCTGAAAGCTGTCACGTCACGCGTCTATCGAAAGGCGACTCTCCAGTGTCCACTTTCGAAAATGGAATGTGGAAGCCGCATCAATCACCAAGCCAAATTCTGAAGACAATCGAATGATGCTAATCTTGCGCTCTGCAGCATCTTCACTCAAGCTATCGACCAGCGTTTCCCTCGCTCTCGTCTGGTGAGTCCCTGCGCACTCTTGCCCGTTGCGGCCGCTCTGTGGTCTTTGTGTGGACCCCTGGTCATGTCGGCATCCCGGGCAATGAACATGTTGACCGCCTGGCCAAACAGGCCACCAGTGAACCAACCCTGGACATTGGCCTCCCGGAGACTATTTTGCGAGCAGTCTTACGCCGCAAAGTTTCCGCGCTATGGGACGCTGAATGGCACGATCTGACCACACCCAATAAACTCTGTGCTATCAAGGAGACGACGACTGTCTGGCGGTTATCCATGCGGGTCTCTCGCAAGGAGTCTGTTTTCCTCTGCCGGCTGCGCATTGGGCACACTCGACTGATGCACGGCCACTTATTGCGCCGTGAGGACCCACCTCTACGTCGCTGCGGATCCGTTTTGTCTTTGGTCCACATTTTGTTGGAGTGTCGCCTTTTAGCTGTGCTCAGGCAGACTTTCGCGCTGCCTGACACGCTCCCTGCACTTTTAACTGATGACTCAGCTATGGCGGGCTTGGTTTTGCGTTTTATTCGGGCAGAGGGCTTTTATCCTTTTTGTTTTGAGTCTGGCCTTTGGCCTACGATTTTAGACTGAGTTTTATTGTGTTTCTCGGTGGTTGGATTTCCCTTTTTTATCACTGTCACACTCCGTGTGATTTTAATTCGTTTTGTCTGATCTCTGTCTGCGTCTTTCTTGTCCTGTGTCGTCTGTCGTCTTTTCCATTGTCATTTTTATTCTGTGTGGGTGATTTTAAATTTTGGAACAAGAGACCGATGACCGTCACAGTCTGGTCCCTTTAATCCCCCCAAACCAACCAACCAACCATCTTCACTCGTGATGTCGCCGAAATTATGCGTAAGTAAGTCTGAACGATTATCTCTATTTCCCGCTAATGTGAGTCTACACCCCTAACATTTCTATCCATTATGAAGAATTTTGTAATTGCTCTAGCCAATGGCATCCCTTTTACTAGGTTAAGTAAATGGTGCGAGACCGCTGCTTCAGAGAGTTGTAAGTTCCAATGAATGTCAGAACTCTTTTTCTAAAGTTTGCGTAAATCTACCACACAGATTCGATCTGGATTTCGTGTCACAACTCGACGTAGACTGTACATATATAGCGGAATCAGCAAGGCATCGTCAGATTACGAAGTTACCCCTTAACAGCGGTGCTACGTATTTCTCGCGATATGGGCGGATGTTATGCTAGGCAACCCGGAGACGCCCCCTGTTCACAGTCCGACGTCCACTCGTTCCCACCCACCTTGTGTGTGGTCACCTACAATCGTGAGACGTGCTATTCATATATGTCATAGCCTCGATGCTGTGCTTTAGACGGTAAGAGGACTGCACCAGCTTATCACACGCAGTTCGCAGAAACGTTAATCCTTTCAGATGGCGCATTCCGACGGTCCACCCGAGAGGACGGGACGACGCGGTGGCCAGCTATAACCACAAAATAGCTCCCGTCTCAGCACTTTTCGGAGCCCACTCCTAACCTCCCTTTTTGCCATCCTAACAGAACCGCCTTGGTCATGACTAATCTGCTATGACCAGTAACTATTTACTGACCCACTACAGATATGAGCATTACAAACTACGAAAGAGTGACGTCTGTAGTTATCATCCCTACTCCTCATACTAATTAAATTCCACATGAAGTGTGCATTACTCTATCCGACAGAAAATCTACATATCACATCACGAATTAATTCAGGTACTTAATAAATATGATTCGTCATACTGGGTACAGCGGGATGCATTTAAATATGCACCACAAAACTCACTCCAAATTAGCGTCAAACTGGACAAAACAGAACGACGAAGAAGTACGCGGCGACAGTTACACAGCGTCTCTCGATGAGTATGACATAACTTTTTTCCCAGTTCTCGTGTATGTGCTCGATACCAGGCGAGAAAAGTGTAAATGGTTTGAAAAACAATACCTATTTAGAACCAAAGAAGAAATCGCAAAGATGGCCAACAGCACAGAAAACATAAGCACCACGTCACTACTACATTGGAAAAAAGTATTTCAAAATTAATAACTCTTTAGGTAAGTTCTTCCGGCTACTTTCAAATGAGGTGCTGTCAAGCCAAAGAAAGGCATACAAGTAAGCCGGTCTGTACAAATTCATTTTCACAATTAACGCAGTTTCAGATTAGCACGGAAAAACTAAATAAAATATTCAAATGCTACGCTTATTAGCCCTAACATGAAAGGCAATCATGAACTTCGGATAATACTTTTTCATAAATTAATCGAGACCCACAGTAGATGATATACAGGTAACGAAACACGTTCGGTAAAATAGGAAAACATTAATTCGATCTGTGTATCAAAAGGCAGAGTTTAAAAACCCAAATTTACGACTGCGATACTACAAAACATTGGGAACAATGCCGACATACGTGAGGAACAATGCTCCCTATTCTGTTATATTTTAAACTAATTTTGCTGATCTAAACCAAATGTACTTCAGTTCTTCTGGCAAATCATTTATATAACACAGCAGGTACCTGCCACTGATTCACCAGAGTTCCACATTACCAATCTCACCTATGGTTTTTGCTAGTTACGCTTTTGATTTGATTTCACTACACATTTTTTTATACGCAGCCCTATGTTTGAGAAGATTTATTAGTAGTTTATATTCAACGAAATTTGGTCCTCAGTTAGATAAGAGGATTAATGTAATACTGTAAAGCTGATTTTCGTTTAGGAAGACGCTATCAAAAACGTAGCTAAGAGCGACAACAGTTCTTCAGAACTTTTCTCTTATAATTCTCGTTACTATACTATAAACAGTCAGTAGCACTGGTTCGAAAACTCTATACAAGGGTGGCTGAGAAAATGTCTTGGGCCTGGTACATTGGCTCGATGCTATATTGGTGTCGTTACATCATCTGTTTGTACCCTGAAGTAATTAACGTTATGATAATCACATGTAATATGTGACATAAGATACAATACACGAGTCAAAGCACAGAAATTAACAAATCAAGTTGAGCTGTTAGTGTATAACGTGGCCGTCGCTGCTCGATGGGATTTCACTGCCGCTCGATACTCCCGCATACTAGTCCTCTGTTTTCACATCTCCGTCAGGCATTTCGTAACGCGACTCCACAGCTTTCATGCTCTCATTGCAGTAATACGACTCGTTTCTATGTGGTTTCCCTCGTTTGCTCTCTCCGCTCGACATTTGGCATAAACCTGGCCTTCCCAAATGTAATTTCTTGCACACATTTCATTTTGATCTCCAAAAAACGCTGATCTCTACAGGCTGAAGAAATGCGCTATACGCGCTACACTTTCCTCTCAGAGAACGTGTTCATAACCAAAGTTTTGACAGTTTTCCATTTTACGTACAAGGAACACACACTACAGGCCATTACAATTGCTACACCAAGAAGAAATGCACATGATAAACGGATATTCATTGGACAAATATATTATACTAGAACTGACATGTGGTTACGCCTGGGCATTGAGTCAAACAGAGCTTGGATGGCGTGTACAGGTACAGCTGCCCATGCAGCTTCGTCACGATACCACAGTTCATCAAGAGTAGTGACTGGCGTATTGTGACAAGCCAGTTGCTCGGACACCATTGACCAGACGTTTTCAGTTGGTGAGAGATCTGGAGAACGTACTGGACAGGGCAGCATTCGAACATTTTCTGTATACAGAAAGGCCCGTACAGGACCTGCAACATGCGGTCGTGCATTATCCTGCTGAAATGTAAGGTTTCGCAGGGATCGAATGAAGGGTAGAGCCACGGGTCGTAACACATCTGCAATGTAACGTCCACTGTTCAAAGTGCCGTCAATGCGAACAAGAGGTAACCGAGACGTGTAACCAATGGCACCCCACACCATCACGCCGGGTGATACACCAGTATGGCGATGACAAATACACGCTTCCAGTGTGCGTTCACCTCGATGTCGCCAAACACGGATGCGACCATCATGATGCTGTAAACAGAACCTGGATCCATCCGGAAAAATGACGCTTTGCCATTCGTGCACCCATGTTCGTCATTGAGTACACCATCGCAGTCGCTCCTGTCCTTGATGCAGCGTCAGTGGTAACCGCAGCCATGGTCTCCGAGCTGATAGTCCATGCTGCTGCAAACGTCGTCGAACTGTTGGTGCAGATGGTTGTTATCTTGCAAACGTCCCCATCTGTTCACTCAGGGATCGAGGCGTCCCTGCACGATCCGTTACAGCTAAGCGGATAAGATGCCTGTCATCTCGACTGCTAGCGATACGAGGCCGTGGGGATCGAGGACGGCGTTCCGTACTACCTTCCTTAACCCACCGATTCCATATTCTGCTAACAGTCATTGGATCTCGACCAACGCGAGTAGCAGTGTCACGAAACGATAATCCGCAATCGCCGTAGTCTACAATCCGGAAACGTTATGGTGCGCATTTCTCCTCCTTACACGATGTATCACAACAATGTTTCAGCAGGCAACGCCGGTCAACTGCTGTTTGTGTATGAGAAATCGGTTGGAAACTTTCCTCATGTCAGCACGTTGTAGGTGTCGCCACCGGCGCTAACCTTGTGTCAGTGCTCTGAAAAGCTAATCATTAGCATATCACAGCATCCTCTTCGTGACGGTTAAATTTTGCGTCTGTAGCATTTCATTTTCGTGGTGCAGCAATTTTAATGGCCAGTAGTGTAGTAATGAAATGGCCAAATGAGAATTTATGTTATCGTTTCCCCACTCGAAAATTTTCAATCAGTGCACCAATAAGTTAAAACTTCTCGGAACACTTAGAATATCGTTTAGTGACTTCGCATACGTGGGAACATAACTAGGGGATCAGTGGGAGACCTATCAATCTTCAAATGATCTTTGATGTCGTATTACAGCTGGTGCAATTGAGCATGTCGTACTGAAAGTTATATGCTAAACCCGTGAAGGTCAGCGCTAGGGAGATAAGGAAGACGGTAGGTGAAGGAGAAGGGAAGACGAATGAGTGGAGGGAGAGGGAAAGAGGAGGTAGGCCAATGGGAATAAAGTTCCCTCCTCCACACCTACTTTGCACACGTCCAGTAGGTATCAATACACTATGTACTTTTCAGTGAGAAGACCAGCCTCCCATCATTTAATCAGTTTTTTAAATTATCATTTCTTTCAATTCTATTTCATGAGAGTCATCAGTCGTTCGCTGTTTTTATGTACATCGAGGTCTCATCTGCTCAATTAATGAAATACTTGTGTTGGGTGGATAAGACTTTATCAAGTGTATTTCCTTCAATAATCCATCACAGGAATTTAATTAACAGTAGTCTAAATCAGGACAGGAAAGATATGATAATGGAGGATCGTATGACAGTTTATTCGGATTACCCAGTAATCAAGCTACATATGAGCAAGAATATTGCTCAGCAAATAATTGCAATGCAGCAGAATGGTATGAAGATGGATTATGTGTTAGGGCTTCGTGAGACAATGAGCTCCATTAGCCAGAATTGTATGGCGTTACCCTTTTAGAAATCTCCACCTAGTATACCTCTTCTAGCACGCGAGAAGCCGCTGTGAGCGTATTGAGAATGGAAAGAAATTATGGTGACTTTTTATTCGGATTACCTAGCCAACAAGGAAAGTATATGTGTGGGGATACGAGGGCTATCCATTTTGAAATAAATGAGTTGTGGAAACTGAACAGTGGCTCCTACCCACATCTGAAATGTAAGTAGCTCTCTCTACCCATTATTATTACCATTATTATTATTATTATCATCGTCATCATTAATGTATTCATGTTTTCTTATATCATTGTTTCTTTTTCCCAACAGCAAAATTACAAAACCAGAACATGTGGTACACTACAACTGTTCCCACCATCACCAACCTTTGGAGGGAAAATGAGACACAGTGAATATGTGTTGTATGGTTTTTACTGACGTACCTAAAAAATCAACAACAATAATAAATAATATTTTCATACAAAAACGTCTTATTTCCCCGAAACCCATACCGTAGACAGTAGCTCTGTGAGTGAGGTGTAAAAATAATTAGAATGATTTATTACTGATGACTCCCATGCCGCAATACACCTCTCAAATCCCACAGACTGCAACACATGAGAGTTAGTTTGAACCTGAGGAAATATCGTTCGATAGAATATAATAAATGAACCTTTGTGGTTCCAGACATATGTAAAATTCTGATGACTTTTACAAATGTCTGGTCTCCTGCTCACTAGGCAAATGCACTAACCAATACGCCAACCTGGTGCAGTGATTTTGCACAACTGCACGGACTACCCTAGCACGCCTCCCTCCTCAGTCAAAATTCCCATCCATGTCTCAGCCCACTTCCTATTCCTACTAAACTGAAACAGCATTACAGACCCTCACCAACTGCATTGTAATAGCACTTCAGCATTGAAAGAAACAGGGGATCCTGCCTGAAACCCAGGCATAGGTGCTTTAATCAAATGAAACTATACGGCTCCTGAGAGCTTTACAGGTCTTTTTCGTTACTTCAGTCTGCATACATAAATAATGGGTATTTGTGACTTGAAAATGTTTCTCTAACCATATAGTTTCATTTATTACATCTTATTGAACTATATTTCTTTGGGTCCAAACAAGCTCTCATTTCTTGCTTCAATGTCTTGAAAGATTGTCTCTTTTTTTCTTACTTTTCTGTCTATTTTTCCACATTTATAGCCACTCCGTCGGAAGGAGTATGTGGATGATTAGCTATGGGGTTATCAATCCTGGAAAACGTTGGCTCCGACGTCGACCTGTAGAGTGGTACCATGAGGATATACAGGCCGTCCCAGTAAGGTGGTTTAAGGCCTGCGCACTGAACGGAGACCGTGTTGAAAAGCAGGGTTTAGGAGCCAAAAGACTCGAAGATAATATGGTGTATTGGTATCCTGTATAAAACCAACCTGCCCTAAGAAGAAAGTATGATGCATTTCTTACTGGATGCCCTTTTATTAATATAGAAAAGTATGTTTAATGACGACATTATGCGAGGCGTGTGCCACAACATTAGTGCGTTGGTTGGGATTACATACATGGTGTTCCAAAAATGACCGGTATATTTGAAACGGCAATAAAAACAAAACGAGCAGCGATAGAAATACACCGTTTATTGCGATATGCTTGGGACAACAGTACATTTTCAGGCGGACAAACTTTCGAAATTACGGTAGTTACAATTTTCAACAACAGATGGCGCTGCAAGTGATGTGAAAGATACAGAAGACAACGCAGTCTGTGGGTGCGCCATTCTGTACGTCGTCTTTCTGCTGGAAGCGTGTGCTGTTCACAACGTGCAAGTGTGCTGTGGACAACATGGTTTATTCCTTAGAACAGAGGATTTCTCTGGTGTTGGAATTCCACCGCCTAGAACACAGTGTTGTTGCAACAAGACGAAATTTTCAACGGAGGTTTAATGTAACCAAAGGACCGAAAAACGATACAATAAAGGATCTGTTTGAAAAATTTCAACGGACTGGGAACGTGACGGATGAACGTGCTGGAAAGGTAGGGCGACCGCGTACGGCAACCACAGAGGGCAACGCGCAGCTAGTGCAGTAGGTGATCCAACAGCGGCCTCGGGTTTCTGTTCGCTGTGTTGCAGCTGCGGTCCCAATGACGCCAACGTCCACGTATCGTCTCATGCGCCAGAGTTTACACCTCTATCCATACAAAATTCAAACGCGGCAACCCCTCAGCGCCACTACCATTGCTGCACGAGAGACATTCACTAACGATATAGTGCACAGGATTGATGACGGCGATATGCATGTGGGCAGCATTTGGTTTACTGACGAAGCTTATTTTTACCTGGACGGCTTCGTCAATATACAGAACTGGCGCATATGGGGAACCGAAAAGCCCCATGTTGCAGTCCCATCGTCCCTGCATCCTCAAAACGTACTGGTCTGGGCCACCATTTCTTCCAGAGGAATCGTTGGCCCATATTTCAGATCCGAAACGATTACTGCATCAAGCTATCTAGACATTCTTCGAGAATTTGTGGCGGTACAAACTGCCTTAGACGACACTGCGAACACCTCGTGGTTTATGCAAGATGGTGCCCGACCACATCGCACGGCCGACGTCTTTAATTTCCTGAATGAATATTTCGATGATCGTGTGATTGCTTTGGGCAATCCGAAACATACAGGAGGCGGCGTGGGTTGGCCTCCCTATTAGCCAGACATGAACCCCTGTGACTTCTTTCTGTGGGGACACTTGAAAGACCAGGTGTACCGCCAGAATCTAGAAACAATTGAACAGCTGAAGCAGTACATCTCATCTGCATGTGAAGCAATTCCGCCAGACACGTTGTCAAAGGTTTCGGGTAATTTCATTCGGAGACTACGCCATATTATTGCTACGCATGGTGGATATGTGGAAAATATCGTACTATAGAGTTTCCCAGACCGCAGCGCCATCTATTGTTGACAATTGTAACTACTGTAATTTCGAAAGTTTGTCTGCCAAAAAATGTACTGTTGTCCCAAGCATATTGCAACAAACGGTGCATTTCTATCACTGCTCGTTTAGTTTGTATTGCCATTTCAAATAAACCGGCAATTTTTTAAACACCCTGTATATGTCATATATGCCATATAACAGGTGGGGCTGGCCGCGGTGGCTGAGTGGTTGTAGGCGCTTCAATCCGGAACCACGCGGCTGCTACGGCCGCAGGTTCGAATCCTGCCTCGGGCATGGATGTGTATGATGTCCTTAGATTAGTGACGGATGAACGTGCTGGAAAGGTAGGGCGACCGTGTACGGCAACCACAGAGGGCAACGCGCAGCTAGTGCAGTAGGTGATCCAACAGCGGCCTCGGGTTTCCGTTCGCTGTGTTGCAGCTGCGGTCCCAATGACGCCAACGTCCACGTATCGTCTCATGCGCCAGAGTTTACACCTCTATCTATACAAAATTCAAACGCGGCAACCCCTCAGCGCCACTACTATTGCTGCACGAGAGACATTCACTAACGATATAGTGCACAGGATTGATGACGGCGATATGCATGTGGGCAGCATTTGGTTTACTGTCGAAGCTTATTTTTACCTGGACGGCTTCGTCAATAAACAGAACTGGCGCATATGGGGAACCGAAAAGCCCCATGTTGCAGTCCCATCGTCCCTGCATCCTCAAAACGTACTGGTCTGGGCCACCATTTCTTCCAGAGGAATCGTTGGCCCATATTTCAGATCCGAAACGATTACTGCATCAAGCTATCTGGACATTCTTCGAGAATTTGTGGCGGTACAAACTGCCTTAGACGACACTGCGAACACCTCGTGGTTTATGTAAGATGGTGCCCGACCACATCGCACGGCCGACGTCTTTAATTTCCTGAATGAATATTTCGATGATCGTGTGATTGCTTTGGGCAATCCGAAACATACAGGAGGCGGCGTGGGTTGGCCTCCCTATTAGCCAGACATGAACCCCTGTGACTTCTTTCTGTGGGGACACTTAAAAGACCAGGTGTACCGGCAGAATCTAGAAACAATTGAACAGCTGAAGCAGTACATCTCATCTGCATGTGAAGCAATTCCGCCAGACACGTTGTCAAAGGTTTCGGGTAATTTCATTCGGAGACTACGCCATATTATTGCTACGCATGGTGGATATGTGGAAAATATCGTACTATAGAGTTTCCCAGACCGCAGCGCCATCTGTTGTTGACAATTGTAACTACTGTAATTTCGAAAGTTTGTCTGCCAGAAAATGTACTGTTGTCCCAAGCATATTGCAACAAACGGTGCATTTCTATCACTGCTCGTTTAGTTTGTATTGCCGTTTCAAATAAACCGGCAATTTTTTAAACACCCTGTATATGTCATATATGCCATATAACAGGTGGGGCCGGCCGCGGTGGCTGAGTGGTTGTAGGCGCTTCAATCCGGAACCACGCGGCTGCTACGGCCGCAGGTTCGAATCCTGCCTCGGGCATGGATGTGTATGATGTCCTTAGATTAGTTAGGTTTAAGTAGTTCTAAGTCTAGAGGACTGATGGCCTCAGATGTTAAGTCCCGTGGTGCTTAGAGCCATTTGAACCATTTTATAACAGGTGGTTTCGAAGGAGGAAGAAAACGAGCATCTTATGTTTTCTCTTTATTTTAAAAGGAGTTACAGTACTTGTATATAAGTGTTTATTGTTACGTTTCCCTGAGAATAGACGACTTTTCCATAATGAGTGTAATAAAACAGTTGTAATTACCACAAAAATGCTCTTACAGTATCTCAAACAGTTCTATGGCACTCAGCACACGAGGGAAGCAGAGGTCCACATTTAACACAAACAGTTATTTGCCTACACATTATGCATATCACTCCTACTTCTTAATGGAGACGTATTTTACATACGTGGGCTTTGCTGGAAGCTCTCGTAGTCATGTGGCGTTCTGATGCTGTTTTCAGCCTCTCAGTTCCCCACTAGAATGGATTACGCAGTTTGATCCCCTACACCGGTATAAGGGAATCGCTTCACTTAGTTTCTCAGGACATTGCTTAACAGCTAACGGCCAACCGTGAATGACTGCCTTACAGTAATTTTCGCATTGCTGTTGTGGCAAATGTTATCCACAAAATATCTACCCCTTGAATCAATTACGAAGAAGCACTTGCAAAACCGCACAGCATGTTTGACCTATAGACCCTGTGTTTCTCCCCAGCCCTCTCAACCCCGAACTGGAATGGAAGCAAACAGTTTCCTCTCCTAAACTCACTTAGTTTGGCAGGACACTGCTTAACAGCTAACGACCAGCCATTAAAGAATGATAAACTCGCACCATATGTTCTGTATTGAGGGCAACCTAGTCTGGTATCTTACACTTCACATGCTGAGATACACTGCGGTATGGATTCCAAAGATGAATGTAGGTATTTCTCCATTGCAAATGCATATTCACTCTCTTTCAAGAAAAGAAAGCTCCTTATATGAACTGAAACACATCCAAAATTATTATGTTTATTCTGCTCCCTTTAGTTAGAATACGTGTGTAAAGATTCCGTCAGCCCTCTTTAGCGAAGCACAAGGGCATTAGCAAGTCACATATTTAGATTTTCTGTTGTGTTCATAATTTAATTCCTAAATTCTCTCAGTGTTTTTGTGTGCTTGTGTAGTTTAAGTTATGACTTCTGTGCATATTTTTGTACCTGGAAAGTGTAGTATACCGTTTTAGTCAGTGTACTTTCGTCAAGTCGAGTGCAGTAGTCGTATGGACCACCATTAACGGTTGACCACAGTTCAGCCTCCGTTGTTGAAGTTCCGGGAGACCAGCAAGTCACAGATTTAGCTTTTTCTGTTTGTTTCATAGTTAAAGTCTTAAGTCAGTAGTACGGATACGGTGTGTGCGTGCTGTGTGCAGACGCAGGAGGAGATGGATGCAGATTCTGAGCAACTGAATACACTTATGACCATGGTCTGCCGTCTCGAGGCTGCTACCTCTGCATGTGGCGGTGGAGGAGTATCTGGTGTATCGCATGAGACACCTCAAGTGCAGCTTGTTTTGCCCCACGGGCAGCTTGAAACGTATCGGCCACGGGTAATTCACGCTCACTGCAGGCTGAGTTGAGGGTTGTGACACACTCAAGTCGCTCGAGGTGGAAAAAGGCAATGTGGAGGCTGGCCATGTGACCTTGCCCGTTCACCCTTTGAGTGGACAGGTAATTCCTTCAGGAGAGTCTCACAAGGCACATTGGGGGAGGGTTTTACTAATTATCGGGAGCTGCAATGTTAGATGTGTAATGAAGCCCTTTAGGGAAATGGCGTCCAGGGTTGGAAAGAAAGCCAATATTTATTCGATATATCTTCCGGGGGTCTCATCCGAGATGTAAAGAAGGCCCTGCCTATGGCATCGAGTGTGAAGGGTGAAGTCATCTGCATATTGTGGCTCACATCTGCACAGATGCCATCTGCTACTTCGGATCTGATCCCTTCGTCAGGAACTGCTGACGCTTGCTGGGTATGCGTACAGAGTGCAAGCAGAGCTCACAATTTGCAGCATCGTTCCTGGAACTATCGGGGTTCTTTGATTTGAAGCCTAGTCGGGGGCCTCAACCAAAGGCTTCGTCGATTGTGTGACGGTCTTGAAGGTAGATTTGTAGGTCTACATAATGGAATGAAGAATTGTAGGACTTTCCTTGGCAAATTAGGGCTGTGCTGCAGAAAGGAAGGAGCTACTTTGGTAGCAGAGTACTTGTCTAGTAGACATGGCTTTTTATTTATTTATTTTTTGACTACAGGCAGTAGTTTGAGAGCCTCTGATGAATTATATGTAGTGGATTCACAGACAACGAACTCACAGGACGTACAAAATAGAGTTATTTCTACAGTAAAATTTTGAACAGTAAATTTTCTGAGTCTTCGTAATGAAGTTCTTGAAATTACTGCCCTCTAGGAAAGTCGTCGCGCTGAAATTAGTCTCGGCACCGAGAGCAGGCTGAAAATCGAAGCAGAAAGCTCGAAAATATTTAGCGAGGCATGGAATGTGTATCGAAAGGCCAGATTAGACACCACAGACTAATTATCGGCTGTTTCCGCCGGCCACCTGATTCCCCTTAACACTCGTAGAATCATGCAAGCCTTGTGTACGTTCAGTAGTGCGGCAACGATCACTGTTGTAGTATTTGGAGGCGACTTTTATCTACCAAGTGTAGACTGGTATGTCTATGGATTCAGTGCAGGTGGTATCGACAGACAATCTTGTGGAGTACTTTTACCACGTTTCCCGAGAACTACCTTTCTCAGCTAGTTCTACAGGCACCACATAATGGAAATGTTGTAGACCTCGTAGCTTTAAACAGGCCTGTCCCTATCAACAGTGTCAATATAGAGACAGGGACTAATGATCGTATTGTTACCATAGTGACGATGGTAACTACACTCCTGGAAATGGAAAAAAGAACACATTGACACCGGTGTGTCAGACCCACCATACTTGCTCCGGACACTGCGAGAGGGCTGTACAAGCAATGATCAGACGCACGGCACAGCGGACACACCAGGAACCGCGGTGTTGGCCGTCGAATGGCGCTAGCTGCGCAGCATTTGTGCACCGCCGCCGTCAGTGTCAGCCAGTTTGCCGTGGCATACGGAGTTCCATCGCAGTCTTTAACACTGGTAGCATGCCGCGACAGCGTGGACGTGAACCGTATGTGCAGTTGACGGACTTTGAGCGAGGGCGTATAGTGGGCATGCGGGAGGCCGGGTGGACGTACCGCCGAATTGCTCAACACGTGGGGCGTGAGGTCTCCACAGTACATCGATGTCGTCGCCAGTGGTCGGCGGAAGGTGCACGTGCCCGTCGACCTGGGACCGGACCGCAGCGACGCACAGATGCACGCCAAGACCGTAGGATCCTACGCAGAGCCGTAGGGGACCGCACCGCCACTTCCCAGCAAATTAGGGGCACTGTTGCTCCTGGGGTATCGGCGAGGACCATTCGCAACCGTCTCCATGTAGCTGGGCTACGGTACCGCACACCGTTAGGCCGTCTTCCGCTCACGCTCCAACATCGTGCAGCCCGCCTCCAGTGCTGTCGCGACAGGCGTGAATGGAGGGACGAATGGAGACGTGTCGTCTTCAGCGATTAGAGTCGCTTCTGCCTTGGTGCCAATGATGGTCGTATGCGTGTTTGGCGCCGTGGAAGTGAGCGCCACAATCAGAGCTGCATATCACCGAGGCACACAGTGCCAACACCCGGCATCATGGTGTGGGGAGCGATCTCCTACACTGTCCGTACACCTCTGGTGATCGTCGAGGGGACACTGAATAGTGCACGGTACATCCAAACCGTCATCGAACCTATCGTTCTACCATTCCTAGACCGGCAAGGGAACTTGCTGTTCCAACAGGACAATGCACGTCCGCATGTATCCCGTGCCACCCAACGTGCTCTAGAAGGTGTAAGTCAACTACCCTGGCCAGCAAGATCTCCGGATCTGTCCCCCATTGAGCATGTGTGGGACTGGATGAAGCGTCGTCTCACGCGGTCTGCACGTCCAGCACGAACGCTGGTCCAACTGAGGCGCCAGGTGGAAATGGCATGGCAAGCCGTTCCACAGGACTACATCCAGCATCTCTACGATCGTCTCTATGGGAGAATAGCAGCCTGCATTGCTGCGAAAGGTGGATATACACTGTACTAGTGTCGACATTGTGCATGCTCTGTTGCCTGTGTCTATGTGCCTGTGGTTCTGTCAGTGCGATCATGTGATGTATCTGACCCCAGGAATGTGTCAATAAGGTTTCCCCTTCCTGGGACAATGAATTCACGGTGTTCTTATTTCAATTTCCAGGAGTGTAAAAGTAATAAATAATCAAGAAGACTAGAAGAGTATTTCTGCTAGAAAAAACAGATAAGGATAAGTAGTTGTTAGCATCCTACTTAGACAATGAATCGACACTATTTACATCCAATTCGACGGACGCAGACTGTTAATCGCACTCTGGAGACATACGTGCCAAATAAGTCGATTAAGGATGGGAAGTCGGAAAATGCTGAGGTAAAAGCCGTTGTAGCACTCTCGGTTCAAAAAAGAACGCACAAATATCGACAGGCAAAAGTCAGAAGAAATTTTTAGCTCCGTAAGACGATCAATGCGCGAAGCGTGCATCAACTTCCACCATCATGCCTCAGCAAAAGATCTTGCCAAGAATCCGAGAAAATTCTGGTCATACGAAAAACCACTGAATGGTTCGAAGGATTCTGTCCAGTCACTCCTTGGCAAGTCTGGTGTGCCAATAGCAGACAACAAAAGGCAAGCAAAAGTTATAAATATCGCGTTTAGGAAATCATTCACGCAGGACGATCGTTTGACCGTCTCAGAGACTCCCGATTGGAAGACATAGGAATAACTATTCCTGGTGAAAGTGTTTGAAACGAGTAAGTCACCAGTTCCAGATGGAACGCCAATTTTGTTTTACAGAGAGTACCCTGCGGCATCGGCTCCCTTACTTACGAAGCCTGCATTTATTGTGAATCTCTCGCCCAGGGCAAAGTCCCAAACAACTGGAAAACAGCGCAGGTGTTTTGTAAGAAAGATGTGTACGCAAGAAAGGTGAAAGAAGGACTCACATAATCACAGAACAAAACCATTAATATCGGTTTGCTGTAGAGTTCTTGGACACATTCAGTTGTTTGTATACAATAAATTTTCTTGAGACAGGCAATCTTCAGTCCATAAATAAACTCCGAAAGCACTGCTCGTCCTAGCTTCATCTTGCAGTTTTCTCACATGATATCTTGCGAACCGTGGATAAAGGGCAACAGGAAGATTCCGTATTCCTGAGTTTCCGGAAAGCGTTTAATCCGGTGCCCCACTGCAGACCACCAAGGTCCAAGTGGCTTGAACACTTTTAAGTACTCAACCCAGTACGTCGTTCCTCGGAGACACCACAAGGAAGTGTTATAGAATGGCTCTTATTCTCCATGTACGTAAATGATCTGGTGGACAAGGTGAAGAGCATTTTATGGCAGTTTGCTGATGACACTGTGGTGTCGGAGAGTGTGGCATCATTGTGTGAATGTATGGGATACAAGATGAGTTAGACAGAATTTATGGTTGGTGTCATGAATGTCAGCTAGCTCTCAATGTAAAAAAAAAGTAGATTAATGCGGATGAGTAGGAAAAGTAATCTTGTAATATACGAATATAGCTTTAGTAACGTGTTGTTTGATACTGTCACATCGATTAAATATCTAGGCGTAACGTTGCAAAGCTACATGGAATGGAATGAGCACCTCAGGTTCAGTCTGGAAGACGAATGCTCGAATTTGTGGGAAGATTTTTAGTGAAGGGTACCTCATCTAATACGGATACAGTTTGCAAATGGCTAGTCGACTCTTCCTTGAACAGTGCTCCAGTGTTTAGGATCCACACCAGGAAATACTGAAAGAAGACATCGAAGTAATTCTGAGGATAACGCCAGATTTTTCTCCGACAGGTTCAATCAGCACCTGCAGCATTCGTTTTGATGTTTTATTATGTTGCAGCCTCTTTCAGGGACTCAGTACACCATTTTAAGGCCTAATTGACGCTGAGGGGGTGAAATCCAATCATATACACGATCCCATCGGTGGCCAACACCTATGAACTGGGCTCCGTAGCACACCGTACAAGCGATGCTGTGTCCGCAACCGTCAACTACCAATGATTGGAGACACATCATCGCTTTTATAGTATTCTAAGGAAGCCAGTTCATAGATATTGACCATTGATGGGATCGTGTATACGATTGGAGTTCACCCCTCAGCGTCAGTTAAGGCCTGAAGATGGTGTACTGTGTCACCTAAACTGGTTGCAACTCATAAACTTAAATGTTAATTCTTGGAGGAAAGACGATGCTCCTTTCGCGAGGCACTATTGCGGAAAATTAGAGAACCGGAATTTGAGATCAACTGCGGATCCATTATACTGTCGCCAATGTACATCCCGCGTAAGGAGCACGAAAATAAGATGAGAGAAGTTAGGGCTTGTGTGAAGTCTTCAAGATAGTTGTTTTCCCTCGCCTTCTTCGCGAGTGGAACAGGAAGGGAAATGGCTAGTAATGGTAATTCCTACCCTTCGCCATGCACCGCGAAGTAGCTTGCGGATTATGTATGTAGGTGAAGAAGAAGTAGCGTAGCTAAGTCTGAATCAATTTTTTTTTTATGTTGCTGTATCACTTACTGAGTTCATCGTGATATCAGCATATAGCATTTTTTTCTTTTTCTCATTATATGTTTGTAATGAAAGTAAGGGATACGCCGTCTCTTTAAGTAAATGCGGAGATATCAGTTTATATTATGAAAAGTATATCCATTTGCGTATTATTCATTAAAGCATAATAAATGTATTGCTTCAACGCTTAGTTAATTTAAATTGCACCAGAAAACTAACACACACATTGCTTCCATATAAAACATGAATAATTTGTATCTTTCTAAATGAACAGAGGTTGACTCGTCTAACTCAATAGACAAAAATAGAAAATTACTTAGTTGTAACACATAACAAATGTAAGCCTAACACACCCACAGCTCCTAACCACAGCCTAAATTACTATTTATTTATAATTTTACCACTGTCATTTCACCTGATCACATGAATAAGGAGGAAACAAGTTTCGTGTACCCGACTCAGTTCGAAATAGTGTCTCTGGTTTCTATATATTCTCTGCGCCTATCAGTTTATATCTGATACATTAAGACCCAGAAAGGTGCACTATATTATGTTGCGAACAATGTTCTGAGTTAGTGTTTTGTTTTCTATTCTAGGTGGTTCAAATAGTTCTGAGCACAATGGGACTTAACATCTGAGGTCATCAAACCCCTCTAACTTAGAACTACTTAAACGTAACTAACCTAAGGACATCCATGCCCGAGGCAGGATTCGAACCTGCGACAGTAGCGGTGGTGCGGTTCCAGAATGAAGCGCCTAGAACCGCTCGGCCACACCAGCCGGCGTTTTCTGTTGTAGACAGCACCACACATATATGCGCCTGATAATATGACATGGTTTAAACCAATCTCTGGGTTAGAAAATGGCATATACAACGCTGAATTCAGCTTACTGCTCTCAGTGGTTTATGCGAGCTCTCCTGTGACGCCCGGCGCGCGACGCGCCTCCCGGACTGCCGCGCAACTTGTGGGGAAAAAAAAATAAATTTGGGACACGTTTACGCCAAGGGTATTGTCAACACCTGCAAGGCCTATATTCCCTGATACAGACTGAACATACTTTTGTAAGTGGGAGAAAAAACAAAATATGTATTAATAATAAAAGGCTGTTTCTAGTGAAAGATGCATACTTGTAACATTGCAGATAACGAGTGCATGGGTCGGAGATATGTGACACGTCCGCATAGTTTAAGAACACAATAGAGAATGCCAGCCGGCCGGTGTGGCCGAGCGGTTCTAGGCGCTACAGTCTGGAACCGCATGACCGCTACGGTAGCAGGTTCGAATCCTACCTCGGGAATGGATGTCTGTGATGTCCTTAGGCTAGTTAGGTTTAAGTAGTTCTAAGTTCTAGGGGACTGATGACCTCAGAAGTTACGTCCCACAGTGCTCAGAGCCATTCGAACCACAAAATGCCGGGCGGAAATTAGAAAATAACATGAGTGAAACGTACTGCTTTTTTTCCCCTCTACACCACCGCGTCCTCTTCCATCTCAATCTCCAGATATTCCAACTCCTTATCCGACACATCATCATCTTCAGTACATCTCAGGAAAGCGTCATCTCCTCCTTCCTCTACCATTTCCATCAAGTTCTCTACATCACCATCTATCATCCCCTACACATTATCGAATCCTGTGTCTGTAATATATTCACTGCTCCGCATTTCCTATTTGGGGGGCAGCGAAGGAGGTAGAACAAAGAGTACATTGAGGATGAAACTGGATGATAGTTTTTGAAAAGACCTCTGGATCGAATAGACAACATTCCATCAGAACATAGGTGCGGGAATAATATAAAGAAGAAAAAACAGCTTCATTTTGACTTTTGGTCTTCATAATGGAATAAAAAAGTCAGGACAATGTGATAATAGTGTTATATGCGCGAGATAAAAAGGTGTAAGCTACAGGAAAAGTAATAAGACTTCAAGCAAAAGCACAAGTGCCTGGGTTAATAAGGTCTAAAAAGCAAGAACGGAAGTAAAAGGGAGTACAGTCTAATCTTTGATCATCAAGAAGTTTGAGAGGTAACTCAGCACAGTATACTGTGTGAAGAATTGTAATTGTACTGTGTAAAGAAATAAACATAGAAGGAGGAGAAAGACAGAAGCTTGCATGAATAACTGGTTTTCAAATATCTCACCTTCAGCAAAAATTATAGTTTACGTTGTAGGATGCCAGAGGCAGATTTTCCTCTGAAAATTCCAACACGACTGGTTTTCAAATATCTCACCTTCAGCAAAAATTATAGTTTACGTTGTAGGATGCCAGAGGCAGATTTTCCTCTGAAAATTCCAACACGATTCGTATGTTACATAAAAAAAGTTGCCAGGGAAGAGATTTTGTAAACATGCGAACTGAGAAAATCGGCTTCGAGATTTCACGAATGCTTCTGTGAACTAAAACTGTCCACCAGAATAGTACATTGCTTTATCCTTTTCTTATTTTTGTATCATCATTTTCTTCCATCTTTCCTTAGTGGACCAATCTTCAAACATTCTTCATAATTTGCTCCTTACGTATTTCAAGCCTCTCAATAACTTTTTCATTTGCCATCCTTTAAAGTAATCACATCAAATACCAAAGCCAAATGCCAAAGCAAAAAACGACTGTTACGAAAAATGATAATTGATAAAATGGATGTGCGCTCCAACCAATAAACGATTTTGTCTTGGAATCTTCGCGTATCTAAAGCTAAAGGGACGTTGAATGTTTTTGAGGGCAGATATCGCTGTCTTTCCATTAAAGGATATCAGACAGAAGATTCACTGATGACCACCCTGTTGAATATGGACTGAAACTGAACTGGAAAACTACGTCTTAGTTTGAGGAAAAAGACGTCTGAGAATGTGCGCTTGGAACACAGCTTTGTATGGTAGTGGACAGAAAACAGAACAAAAGGGAATCAGTGAAGAAATGAAGATATGTTCAGAAGACAGATATTGCGGAAATTTCCATATGTAACTGCAAGATCTTTTGCAAATACCGCCGAGAAACATGTATAATCCCATTAGAGAGAAACAAAGCCATTCTCGTAATTCAACTACTATAAATGACAAAGATTATATGTGAACGTAAGGAAATTCGTCATATTGTCCTCTATAACTTGCGAAAACCACACCTCGGTGGCCTGTGTTAGCTGCATCACCCTGAACATGTAATTTCAGTTCTGAGTAACCGCTGGCTTGTGTTATATGTGTTTCTACCAACACTGGAGAGCTACATACTAATTAGCACGCAATTTTTAATTTGTGTACGTATGTTCATGTTAAAATGCTGTTTCGGATTATAAACAGTATTGTAGACGCTCATGACGTTAAAATGTCCGATTTTAATTGCGTCGACTGTAATAAACTAGCACATTTTACTAAATTTTGTTTTTAACTCCAAGAGAAAACATCATTCTCACTGCACTACGCTGTGTCGTCCGAACAAGATGCAGCCAGGGCAAAATCACGACAGGCGCAAAAAAGCGAGCTAGTGCCACTGCCATAGAGACTCGCCGCTTGCGAGAGTTACACCAGCGCCACGGACGACGGTGAGGATGACAATATCGACTTTGCCTTTGCCGATTGCCGGCAGGGTACAATCCGCTAATAACTGGACGACAACGGACAGAAGCCTACTCGAAAGAAAGAAGAGCAGCTCTCGCCCACTTCGCTATACCATCGTCCAGGGCTGACAGACAGGGAATGTCGTTTAGTGAACTCTTAGAAATGAATAGACAGTTGTTGTAAATTATATTTTCTATCGACTGTGAAGCTTACCTACTATTATCTGCACTTAGACATTAGGGGCCTTTATTGAGATGTATTATAAGCAGTGCTGCAGACTTTATTACGGGCCGGCCGCGCTAGCCGAGCGGTTCTAGGCGCTTCAGTCCGGACCCACGAGACTGCTACTGTTGCTGTTTCGAAACTCGGGAATGGATATGTTTGATGTCCTTATGTTAGTTAGGTTTGCATAGTTCTAAGTCTAGGGGACATATGACCTCAGATGTTAAGTCCCATAGTCGTTAGAGCCATTTGAACCATTTAAACTTTATTACGCAACTAGTCACAAAGATAAGAAAACGTTTTAACTCATTTGTGTCAATTTGTTACTAACTTGTGGGACTGTTATAGAACCTTCGCTCACCTATAATGTTACCTGACCCTGAGGTATAGCTGTGTAATAGTGACAGGGAGAAATTGTCTTAGCGGTGTACTGCATCTGAAGCCGTTTCACGAACTCGCAAACTCTGCCTGCCTTAACAACAGTGGCTACTCGCCTTCCACAGCGGTGGCGACAAGGTTTTTCGAAAACTGGAAATGAGGGTTTACAAACACTATAGGTCTACTCTATCTCTGCAGTAATATCAGTAAAGTAGAACTGCTGTGCGGGACCTGGACAACTCTGACCTTCAACCATCTTCTGGAAGCTACACAGAAGCAGGCCAGATGCTTGACGTCAAAAGCCATACCGAAGTTCTATGGTGTCGTCATGGCTCTCTCCACCACCCGACCCCTCTCGCTTAGTTACCCTTTCCCTTTCCTTCAGTCGGAGCCCAGGATTTTACCAGCCAGTAAAAGGAAACAGCCCGTCACCATGTAGCCTCCTGAACCGCCATTTTCGAAAGCATCTGAACGTTATCGATTTTGGATCATGTTCAAAAGAATCCGAAAATTCTTAAGGTTTTGTCATGTTCAAAAGTATCTGAACAACCTGAAATTTGAGCAATGATAAGCACTATCCAAACAATATGATTTATTTATCAAAAAATTATGTAAGGTTATGCACACATCCACAGCCGCAAAAATGCACACACACACACACACACACACACACACACACACACACACACGCACAAACACAAACACAAAATATACATCATGGATTTAGTGGTAAAGCAGTACATGACAGACACCATTGTTTCGTTTCAAAACAGCAACAATTGGTATAAAGCACAATTGATTATTTACACGTCCAGAAACACATTTCCCTCAACTATTCGTGACCTCCAAAATAAATGCCTGAATGCTGTTTGATGCCTAAATTGTTCTATTTATGTACAAAACACAAGAGGCAGGCAATGCAGTAATAACTGACATTTTATTTTAGGCGTAACTGAGGCTGGGCACAAAAACGAACTGACCTAAGAAAACTGTACAAAACTGATGTGGCTAATACACTACGCTAAGCGCAAAGGCACGCAAACAAATACAAAGTCATAAATTCGTTGATTACTGTTCTATAACTGTCAGTGACAGTGGGTACAACTAATGTTTGCCGCCTAAATCATGACTGTGAACTCTCAAATTAAATGCCACAATGCTAATTCCTCATGGGAGTTATGAAAATACATATATAGCTGAAAATAGCAACCTAAGCATGCATTAGACACTTCTTTTCTTAGTACTAAAGGAAGTACGTACCAAAAAGAAACTGACCGAACCTATAACTATGTGCAGCACTAACTTTTGAAAAAGGCTGACGAATTTACCTTTTACAACTATGGTGCCAAGTCACTATAAAACGTTTGCGGATTGTATTTCCTTTTGTTTCCATCATCAACTAGCAATAATACCAAAACCAAACAAAAATGCTCCAAATCTGAAATTCAATCATTCAGCATAGCCAAATATAGACGAAACGACCAAATACCATTTTATGGGGCAAAGAGGTTTCCATCACTTAATTTGCATTTTTTGTAATACGTAAAAACTTCATAATTCCCAGAATACATGCAGTAGTTTAGAGTTAAACACAAGTATAATTAGAAACTTTCGTCGCAAACGAGAATTCAAATTTGTGCAAAAAGTCGACTGACTCCTATAATATGTAATAGTTAGACTGCAAGCACTCATCGCTACTGCTGTAGCTTAATTGTTCTGTAACATTTAAAATATCAGTTGGCTAGCATATTGGCGGTGTTGATGAAACTCAAGTTATGGAACACTTGTAAATAACTTAAGATTTATATTTGTGCCACATTTGATTTTACAAGGCACAATGGACCATCCAATTAAATGATCTGTATTACTCATCTAACAAATGCACCTCACATGACAGAACTAGCAATATGACTTACAAGTTAGCTGAAGAGCTCATTTTCAGCTCTGTGTCACGCATTAAGAAAATCAAAATACGTCAAGATTTGTTCTGCAACATTACAAAACATGCATAGGCACTACAGCCCATCTAGCTTACAGTTCAAAATGCACTGGTCAGTGAAATTAGTATGACCTTTATACCAATGTAAACAACGTCACACCCACTGAAAAATTTGTCAGAAACTAGTCTCAGTTTGACTAAAACTGATAACATTGTGAACCAAACAGTATAGTAACACCCGGCCTAGTCTATTAACTTTACCTGGTAGTACAAATGTTCGTCATCTTTTGCTGATAATGCTAACTTACGCTATAACACAGTGAGTCCTACATGATATGTTGAATGTCCATAGATCACTACGTTACAGTAGAATTTCCCCATATATCATGATGTTACACCGAAACAGTATCATCGCGTTTCAGATCTGTTCTTCAAGTGGCAAATATGAACACCATGAATTTTAATTAACGATCGACACTAGTGTTGCACAAAAAAATGGGTGTAACAGATGAGACTTCTGCATTTCTGAGTGATCCTTATGCGCTCAAAAATGCGGCATCGCGTGCATTCATTACCTTGTCGGTGTTCAGGCAGCGTCAGGGCAGCGGCGGGCAGCACAGCTCCGCTCACCTCGCCATCTCGGAAGCAACTTTCTCCTAACTTCTCCTTACTACAATTTACCGAAGTTGGTTTGAAAAAAAAAACTATCTGGCTGTGTTTTTATCTGACCAATCAGGGTCTCAATGTTAACCTTAAGCTCCGCCTACAAAAATTCTCTCTATCCAATGAGAAACGTTGTACTTTTCGTGGTGCGGCAATGCTTTTAAAGTTTGCAACGTAGCAGATACGCGAAAAAGTCTCACGCTAAAATTTGCGGGTGGTAGTCTTAGAGGTAGGCTAGCGACGTGGGTGTCCAGTCCGTCCCTAATCGTAGGGCCTTCTAGCTTAACACGGTTCTGCTCTGGGCTTCTGTTCTCGTTTCTCCCCTCGTCGGTCTCACGGTGGGAAAGTACGACATGCATTTAGGCATTCTTGTGTTAGTCTGTGGTATTTCATTTGCTCACTCGTTACTCGTATTACTTTGGTTAATTTAATGTCACGATTTATTCGGAGCTATGTCACATACTATTGGATTTGCTTATCATGTCAGGGTTTCATGGAAGGTGTTGGATTTGCCTGATACCTTACAAGTATCAAAGTGTTCCATACATCTCCAATTCTGCACAGAACATGTGGGCTCTGCGTACTGTGTTTACAGTAATTAGGACTGGGAAGTGAACAAAAAACAACAAGCTTTGTTGTAGAAATGGTTTATTGATAAATCCATATAATTTACACAAGTAAGAGCACAATTGTATTAAGACTTTGTTAATTATCTTTTACCATTTTTTGTACATTATGCTTCTTTTCATAATGCTCTTTGTAAGCTCGACATCACAACACTGCATTCATGCCCCCTCCTTGGTATTTTATAAGTAACACTGTACGTTGATTGAGTTATCGGCTCTGGAATTCTATGTGTAATGCCTTGATGTCCTTGGAAAAACATTTCTTTCCACCTCTAGCCAGCTTTCGCAGCTTTTAATGGAGTACCCAACTTGATCTTTGGAACTGGTTTGCGAACACCAATTGTTCGTTGACTTCTACTACGAGGGAATCCATTCATTTGTCTCTTCAACCTATACTAAATTAGCTGAGCGTCATATTATTCACCAAACACACAGGAGGGGCCCAGATCATTTTAAAATAGATATTTTCCCGAATTTTTTTACGTCAGGATCGTTCTGGAAACTAGCTACAAGTTACTAACACTTGTTATGGGCATCTCATTTTTTTACAGCTTCCAAAACTTGATACATGTCATGTTGTTATACTTCGGAATTTTGTTTCTTCCTCGTTCCCTAACTCATGTGATAATTGGAAAACTGAAAGACTATAATATTGTTAACAGACTAGGCAGTGTAGCTGACAGAAACAAATAGGTATTGAAAACTGAAGTAGTAATCTAACGTTTTGGTACATGTCAGTTACAGTATCTTAAAAATAATATTATAACACCACAATCTGATTGTGTGTATATGCAGTGGACGTCAGTTACTGAACTTTAAAACTATATTTAAACTAGTAGCAGACAGTGTTTATGTGCAGTGGGTGTCAGTAGTTGTACTGTAAAACAGTATTTCAACACTAGTAGCCCACACTGTGTACGTGCAGTGGATATTAGCTAGTGGTTCATAAAACTGTATCTGAACACTAGGGGCTATAATGTGCATGTGCAATGGTGTCAGTTACTGGATCTTAAAAACGAAATTGTCACACCTGTCGCTGATGGGGGTATGGGCTGTGGGTGTTGGCTAAAAGATCTTAAAACTTTAAGTTAGATCAGCAGTAGGGTCTATACGTGTTTTGTTATGTTGTGGAACTAACCTTTACATATTTTAGTTTCTTTAACACATGACACGGTAAAGTGTTACGAATGGAAAGAGGGGAGCCCACAGAAACGAAACGGTGTAGAAAGTTCTGTCTCGTCATGTTGGACTCTATTACAAACATTGGATGATGTGATGAATTTCCTTTCTTCAAATTTTCTCAGTATATGGGAATGTACATTTTGTTGTTTTAATTTACATACCTGGAAATCAAATTTGCAATTCTGCTTAAATAAGTAAAAGTTCAGTTTTAAAGTCTACATAATTCTGATTCGTGTTTTGGTTAATAGAAAATGTAGTATTATGTTGTCAGAATTTGTGGGATGAATAGAACAAGTAACTGTCGGCGTTTTCTCTAGAGAAAGTCAAGACTCTGAAGGAATCGAAGAACTATCCTGCACAGTTCTCAACCCACAGGGTGATGTTGTGACTATAGTATATCGAAAAAGGACGCAGTCGTTTAAATCGTATGCTCATAATATTTGTTATTTAGACGCTATATGCCACACTATCGTCTATTGTATATAAATGAAGGTCAAACACGCATTTTTTAGAAGGTCAGGAATCATTTTTAAGTCAAGGAGGCGTTGTTCAAAAGCTCTTCATTACTTCTAGGCCACCTATGACCTACAGATTCAAAGACATGATCCTTTTTGTAGTTCATATCAGTAACTCAAAACAGATTCATCAATTTAATGTTATAATAAAGCAGCTGGATACGTGACGCTGCTTATTTGGAAAGCAGAATTATAAATCACATATCATGTGGTTTTCTTAGTTTTGTACTGAACAAAATTTTTTTGCAACAAGATAAATTGTGTTTCTTGCTCTCATAGAGCCAAAACAGTCGTTGACGTCTCTGTTCAGTTAAATCGCCAACAAAAGGAGCACTAAAAAGATTAACACTGGTATTCCTATTTTTGTAATCTCAATAGAAACATCAAGTTTCAATTTTCGTATGTTAAAAACTCATAGGGTAGTTCCCAAAACTACTTATAAGTTTAAAGTAATGAAAGATACACATTATAGAACATAATTTTCATTATGTTTCTATTTAAAATCACCAGTTCTTCATTTACATCTGGAAACTGTTGCCATTCACCCCACTTTACTGTACCAGTAAAGCGATGACTCTAAGCTCGTCGATTAACCTGTAAGTTAAGTTAGTAGTGTCAATAAGTGATCTAAGTGTATTTTGACAAGTCATGCAGGTAGTTTGGATGTGGAAATATCTGATTACAGAGTATATTGTGCCTTACAAAGTGTCATATAGGTATCAAACTTGAGTCACTGACAAATGCTGCTTAACCTGAACGTTATATCAGCAATGTTCTTATGCAAGCCTCATGTATTAATTTTATGTTACAGAAAAATTAATTTATGACAGTAGTGCCACTTACGGTTTGTACTCTAAACATTCAACATTTTGGAAAATAATTTTATTTTGGTGCATAAGTCGAAATTTCATTGGTGATCGAAGGTCTGTAATTATACTTGTGTACTGCGATAATAAACATGTGTATGTGTGTCTGTGTGTGTTTATACTCAAATAATTAGCTTATTAGACAACAAACTGAATTTTTTTTGCAAATA
The DNA here is from genome assembly GCF_023897955.1 of Schistocerca gregaria. Lineage (NCBI taxonomy): Eukaryota > Metazoa > Arthropoda > Insecta > Orthoptera > Acrididae > Schistocerca > Schistocerca gregaria. The sequence continues at coordinate 351,930,971 of NC_064931.1, forward strand.
TCGTGTTGTCGAACTGGGGTGCTTTGTTTGGAAATTTTTTTAATAATTTTCTTTTCTCATTTTTGTGTTAACAAGTGATACTCAGAGCATTATGAAGTTATATTAGCATAGTACGAAAATATTAGTTTTAATTGATATAACGAGTTAAAAGTCTCGTAGCGACGTCTTCTTACGCCATAAAGTGGTGCCTACCTCTTAGAGTAGCTGACAGTTACAGAAAGTAATTCAGACTGTCTATTTATTTACGTGGTTTGCCGCATAGCATAGCACTTTAGCCCAAATGTGTATTGCAGAATAATAGATTTGGTCACTCTTTTCGAGTAGAGTCTCAATTGGACCTAAAATGAATTGCTTCATATGTTTTGTGCAGTGAGAGTCGACAGTCATGTTCTGATGAATCAAGTTTAACCGAAATGCATTTCTTGTGGAAATATGTAACTGAACTTCACTGTAGGTGAGTACAGACACTGACGTCTGGTCGCCCTCAAGCGCTGCTTGACCTGCAAATTCATGACATAAATGTCATATGTCTGAGTATATATACACTCCTGGAAATGGAAAAAAGAACACATTGACACCGGTGTGTCAGACCCACCCTACTTGCTCCGGACACTGCGAGAGGGCTGTACAAGCAATGATCACACGCACGCCACAGCGAACACACCAGGGACTGCGGTGTTGGCCGTCGAATGGCGCTAGCTGCGCAGCATTTGTGCACCGCCGCCGTCAGTGTCAGCCAGTTTGCCGTGGCATACGAAGCTCCATCGCAGTCTTTAACACTGGTAGCATGCCGCGACAGCGTGGACGTGAACCGTATGTGCAGTTGACGGACTTTGAGCGAGGGCATATAGTGGGCATGCGGGAGGCCGGGTGGACGTACCGCCGAATTGCTCAACACGTGGGGCGTGAGGTCTCCACAGTACATCGATGTTGGCGCCAGTGGTCGGCGGAAGGTGCACGTGCCCGTCGACCTGGGACCGGACCGCAGCGACGCACGGATGCACGACAAGACCGTAGGATCCTACGCAGTGCCGCAGGGGACCGCACCGCCACTTCCCAGCGAATTAGGGACACTGTTGCTCCTGGGGTAACGGCGAGGACCATTCGCAACCGTCTCCATGAAGCTGGGCTACGGTCCCGCACACCGTTGGGCCGTCTTCCGCTCACGCCCCAACATCGTGCAGCCCGCCTCCAGTGGTGTCGCGACAGGCGTGAATGGAGGGACGAATGGAGACGTGTCGTCTTCAGCGATGAGAGTCGCTTCTGCCTTGGTGCCAATGATGGTCGTATGCGTGTTTGGCGCCGTGCAGGTGAGCGCCACAATCAGGACTGCATACGACCGAGGCACACAGGGCCAACACCCGGCATCATGGTGTGGGGAGCGATCGCCTACACTGGCAGTACAACTCTGGTGATCGTCGAGGGGACACTGAATAGTGCACGGTACATCCAAACCATCATCGAACCCATCGTTCTACCATTCCTAGACCGGCAAGGGAACTTGCTGTTCCAACCGGACAATTCACGTCCGCATGTATCCCGTGCCACCCAACGTGCTCTAGAAGGTTTAAGTCAACTACCCTGGCCAGCAAGAACTCCGGATCTGTCCCCCATTGAGCATGTTTGGGACGGGTTGAAGCGTCGTCTCACGCGGTGTGCACCTCCAGCACGAAGGCTGGTCCAACTGAGGCGCCAGGTGGAAATGGCATGGCAAGCCGTTCCACATGACTACATCCAGCATCTCTACGATCGTCTCCATGGGAGAATAGCAGCCTGCATTGCTGCGAAAGGTGGATATACACTGTACTAGTGCCGACATTGTGCATGCTCTGTTGCCTGTGTCTATGTGCCTGTGGTTCTGTCAGTGTGATCATGTGATGTATCTGACCCCAGGAATGTGTCAATAAAGTTTCCCCTTCTTGGGACAATGAATTCACGGTGTTCTTATTTCAATTTCCAGGAGTATATATATATATATATATATATATATATATATATATATATATATATATATATATATGTGTGTGTGTGTGTGTGTGTGTGTGTGTGTGTATGCTTATCTAATTTCTGGGTAATTAAATCAGATAATTAAGATATTTATTTACCTGGTGCAAAAAAATCAGGCGATTCGGATACTTAAGGGAATGGCGGTAAATTAATATCATTTAGATACTTTTGAATATAATCAAGATGGAAGTTCTGGATTCTGGCTGCTTTGTTTTAATTGGTGGTACATTACTGAGATGTGACTGCCTGTTTCGTTTTAATAACCAGTAAAATTCTGCGCTCTGATTGGAGGAGAAGGTGGGGAAAGGGAGGAGAAAGGGGTTGGAAAGAGAGGAGGGGCATGGAGATGTCACAGAAGGCGAATATTACTTATGATATCGTGTGTTTGCCCCTGCCACTACATGATCTTCAGATGAGAGGTGAGGATCAATGTGGAGCAAGATCCCTTTGGCCATAGTAATCAATCCAGTGGAAAAACTCCTGGTGTGAGGACAACGAGAACTTCAATTGGGATTTGAGAGAAAACAGCGACGCAGGGCGTAAAGAGAAACCTACAGGGTGTTTCAAAAATGACCGGTATATTTGAAACGGCAATACAAACTAAACGAACAGCGATAGAAATACACCGTTTGTTGCAATATGCTTGGGACAACAGTACATTTTCGAAATTACAGTAGTTACAATTGTCAACAACAGATGGCGCTGCGGTCTGGGAAACTCTATAGTACGATATTTTCCACATATCCACCATACGTAACAATAATATGGCGTAGTCTCTGAATGAAATTACCCGAAACCTTTGACAACGTGTCTGGCGGAATGGCTTCACATGCAGATGAGATGTACTGCTTCAGCTGTTCAATTGTTTCTGGATTCTGGCGGTACACCTGGTCTTTCAAGTGTCCCCACAGAAAGAAGTCACAGGGGTTCATGTCTGGCGAATAGGGAGGCCTGAATGTTTCAGATAGCCAAAAGCAATCACACGATCATCGAAATATTCATTCAGGAAATTAAAGACGTCGGCCGTGCGATGTAGTCGGGCACCATCTTGCATAAACCACGAGGTGTTCGCAGTGTCGTCTAAGGCAGTTTGTACCGCCACAAATTCACGAAGAATGTCCAGATAGCGTGATGCAGTAATTGTTTCAGATCTGAAAAATGGGCCAATGATTCCTTTGGAAGAAATGGCGGCCCAGACCAGTACTTTTTGAGGATCCAGGAACGATGGGACTGCTACATGGGGCTTTTCGGTTCCCCATATGCGCCAGTTCTGTTTATTGACGAAGCCGTCCAGGTAAAAATAAGCTTCGTCAGTAAACCAAATGCTGCCCACATGCATATCGCCGTCATCAATCCTGTGCACTATATCGTTAGTGAATGTCTCTCGTTCAGCAATGGTAGCGGCGCTGAGGGGTTGCCGCGTTTGAATTTTGTATGGATAGAGGTGTAAACTCTGGCGCATGAGACGATACGTGGACGTGGGCGTCATTTGGATCGCAGCTGCAACACAGCGAACGGAAACCCGAGGCCGCTATTGGATCACCTGCTGCACTAGCTGCGCGTTGCCCTCTGTGGTTGCCGTACGCGGTCGCCCTACCTTTCCAGCACGTTCATCCGTCACGTTCCCAGTCCGTTGAAATTTTTCAAACAGATCGTTTATTGTATCGCTTTTCGGTCCTTTGGTTACATTAAACCTCCGTTGAAAACTTCGTCTTGTTGCAACAACACTGTGTTCTAGGCGGTGGAATTCCAACCCCAGAAAAATCCTCTGTTCTAAGGAATAAACCATGTTGTCCACAGCACACTTGCACGTTGTGAACAGCACACGCTTCCAGCAGAAAGACGCCGTACAGAATGGCGCACCCACGGACTGCGTTGTCTCCTATATCTTTCACAACACTTGCAGCGCCATCTGTTGTTGAAAATTGTAACTACTGTAATTTCTAAAGTTTGTCCGCCTGAAAATGTACTGTTGTCCCAAGCATATTGCAACAAACGGTGTATTTCTATCGCTGCTCGTTTAGTTTTTATTGCCGTTTCAAATATACCGGTCATTTTTGAAACACCCTGTAAATCATAATAACCAAATTAATATATATGGCACTGAACTTCGTACATGAAGACCAAGAACTAGTGGATTTTTAAAGCAATATCATGAGTCAAGAGTCTGAAGAAAAGCTACCCTCATTCTTCAAGAATTATGAAAAGAATACATTGCTACTTACGTTGTGTTGCAGACAGCTACAATGAAGAGACTGTTACACACAGAGCTATCGTCCAAAGCCTTCGTCAGAAAATAAAGGAAATCATGTACACATTCACACAAGCAAGCACATCTTACGCACACATTACCACTGTCTCTGGTGGATCTGGCTACCACTTCATATTTTTGAATGTGGAGTTATAGTAGGTGAAACTGGAGCCACACTAAAGTTATTAAACCTTCAAACCAATATTTAAATAACGGGTATGTATTTAAGGCACAATAGTTCCACCAAAGCATGAGAAGACCATCTTCAGCGTGTTATGAATAAATGACAGCTGATTTAGAATGCTAGGCTGCCCTTCTTTTTTTGTTAATGATAAGTAACAGGCAGCCTTCAAAGTGCACAGAGTGAAAGGTATCTGACCTGCAAGTGAATCTTCTGGTATTCTTTTCCTTTGGGCTCTACCATTGCGGAATGATGCATATGCTAAAAATTTTTTAATGATTTCATGTCCACTTCCTGACAAATCTCCTGTTGCTTTCAGTCACGGGTACTTCGGCCAACGTTTTTTGAAGATTTTTCTGACGTTTCGCCAGCACGAATGGATGACATTGTCAAAGTTTAATGCTGTATTGTTAGTAGCCCCAGTCCTCCACTACCAATGGAGGTTGAAACTTTCACTATGCCAGCCACTTGCGCTGGTGAAACGTAAGAAAAATCATCAAACACGCTTCGGCAAAAGAACCAGAGACAGAATCCTACAAGCAATTTGTCGACGTATTTGCTGCTCCGCTGTAGTTACTCCCATCACCAGTTATCTCTCTGCTATATGCACAGTACTACAGAAATATTTACTCCAACGACAGGTCATCAATGTACTTGTATATCTCTGGCTCATGAATTTTGCTATCCACTATGTAACAAAGTTTTCGAGTGATAATTATACTCACTATACTTAAAGGAAGCAGCAAATTACTTCTACAAAAATGGTTCAAATGGGTCTGAGCACTATGGGACTTAACATCTGAGGTCATCAGTCCCCTAGAACTTAGAAGTACTTAACCCAGCTAACCAAAGGACATCACACACATCCATGCCCAAGGCAGGATTCGAACCTGCAATCGTTGCGGTCGAGCGGTTCCATACTGAAGCGGCTAGAACCGCTCGGCCACAGCGGCTGGCCATTAGTTGCATGCGCAAAAGTAATATAGTAGGTCTTGTAACACTAGACGTAATGGAATTTCTATTTCTTGAGGAAATGCAGTGCTACTGCGTTAATTATGATGGTATCTTCTTGGTTAAAGTATTCCATAGGTCAAATAGTCCACCATTCGAATCTCTAGGAGTCTGCTCAGTAGGAAGTTGTCATCAGGAGAAACAAAGTTGGTCTGCTATGGGTCGGAGCCGGAAATGGTGGATCCCTGGGGGGTTAGTGAATTTAAAAAGAGAGAATCATTGACTGGTATTATGTATAATGTCAGTTATTGAGTTTCGACGGGACGAAGAAGAGGACTTCTGGTAATTTGTGTACAGGTTCATCAACACATCACTAAATACTAATAATGGAGGACTAAAAGTAATGATGAATAGAAAGAAGACATATAGAGAAGCTATCTCCAAAAACGTAGTGAACGCATGAATTCAATATTGTAGCCAAAATAAACAAAAATTTAACATCACGAAGAAATTCAAGGAATGTATGTTGCGATAAAAGGCATTTTTCAAACAGTGAACGGAGACTACAGTGTAATTTTGGTAGAGGACTGCAACTCGGTGGTAGGAAAACGAACAGAAGGAAAAATAGTATGAGTACTAAGAAACGGATTAATAATGAAAGGGGAGACCACCAAGAACAACTTGGCACTGAGCTTAATTTAATGACTGCTAGAAATTAGCCTGAGAATCACGAAAGAAAGTTTTATACCTGGAAGCAGTCTGGTTTCACGTTCATTGCGTAATGGTAAGAAAGAGATCTCGAAGACAGAATTTAAACAATAAAATATTTCGAGAGGCAGTTGCGGGCTCTTCCCATAATTTATTGGTTATGAAATGCTGATTAAACCTGACGAAAAGGCAGAAAGTACGATATTAAGGAGATGGGATGTGGAACTAAAAAAAATCTGAAGTTTTTTCGAGTGTCAAAGATAGCTGTAGGGAACAAGTCACTGACACAGAGGACTACAGTGGAAGGTCAATGTGTTGCATTCAGAAGTGATATAATGAAGGCAGCAGAGTATCAATTAGGCAGAAGTACAAGGCCCAGTATGTGTATATCTTTGGATAACAGACGAGATACTGACTTTAACTGACGAAAGGATAAAATCTGAAAACGCAGCAAATGAAGCAGCTTATAGGGAATATAGTCGTCTGAAAAGCACAGCACACATGTAGTGCAAAATGGTAAATCAGGGATCGTTAGAGGAGAAAAATGGTTCAAATGGCTCTGAGCATTATGGGTCTTAACTTCTGAGGTCATCAGTCCCCTATAACGTAGAACTACTTAAACCTAACTAACCTAAGGACATCACACACACCCATGCCCGAGGCAGGATTCGAACCTGCGACAGTAGCGGTCGCGTGGTTTCAGACTGTAGCGTGCTGGAGGAGAAAGTTAAAGCTGTTGAAGAATGAATGACTACGCAATTAAAAGAGGAATCAGATGAAGATGAGATGGAAGAAATGGCGCTCCGACTAGAATTTGTCAGACCATTGAACCATATTCGTCGGAGCAAATCCCGTACTCCAGATGACATGCCGTCTGAAGTACTGAATTCATGGGTATAGTCAGCCGTGACAAAACTAGTCCATCGGCTGTGTCAGATGTATGATGCAGGCGATATACTCTCGGGCTTCTTGAAGAATGTAACAATTCATATTCTTGAGAACAGGAGGAAACATAACTGTACTATCTATTCAATAAGTTATGGTTCCAAAATACGGCATGAGCGTTTGCAGAAAAATGGAGAAAACAGTAACATTTTCGGCTTCGAATATTTGTATCAACCCTAGAGATAATACTGACCCCATAACTTACACAACACAATTCATTTATAGCATTGTCCACATTTGCAGATTTATAGATCTTTATAATATACTTAACTGCCACACATGTGTACAACAGCAGTGATTGTCTTCGACTTCATAATGCTGCTTCTCCGCCGACCATTCTGTAGAGTACATCAATAATGTTTTCGCCGCTACATCTAATTAGTGCGACATTTTTCTAAGGGAATAGAAACAGGTTATGGTAGTGCTTGGTCTTTTAAACATAGACGGAAAGTTTTGTTTAAATTATGCCCATGGGATGCCATTCTCTTCCTGGATCAACCAGAGGTTACCATGTGACTGGCAAGTGGCAGTGGAATACATCATGTGCTAGGGGTCGTACATAATGCCGGTCAGCACCGTGTTCACAACGCCTTGTGCTGTGTTTCGCTTCGGCCGTATGGCACTGCACAGATCCGACTAGCGCTAGGGTACTCCTCTGCCAGTCAGACGGTGCTAAATCGTGCACGCGACACTGCCCAACACTTCCTCCGGCGATCTGAGGTAGTGCAGTCAGCAGTGAGTCCGAGACCACATTAAGGTTGTTGCCAGGCAAGAGATTTTGGCACTATAAAATATGTCGACACTGGCACGAGCTATGGTAGCTGATAAGTTCTTGAAATAAATTCGTTTCTTCTAAAACAATAGAAAAAAAATTTAAAAAGTGCCATTTAAATGGACGGCTCAGTTATAAGTTTTATTATATGAAGCAATGGTAACGTAATTACGCAGTTTGATTTCTATGTTTATAATCCACAAGCCAGCTTGCGGCGTCTAGTGTAGTGTCTTATAGTATCACTACAATTTCTTCCATTTCCTGATCCCCTGTTTCAGTTGCAAATGGTGCTCGGTAACAAGGACTGTTGGTAAACATAATTGCCCTAACTTTCTCGGCGCCGTCATCTCGCGAGGAGTGTGTGAAAGGATGTTATCCGTTCCTCAACTCTTCTTCGAACTTAAAATCTCGATATTTCGACAGTACAACACTCCGTGGTGCCCAATGCGTCCACCCCTGCAGTTAATTGAAGATATCGATAACATTGCCGCTGTTTTTGAACGATGTCGTGATAGAAGGGGCCACTCATCTTAGGATCTTCTGCATCGTTTGTGTCAATCTAACATGGAAAGGGTCCCATACTGATGAATAACACTCAATAGACAAACTTAAAAAATCTCGCTGTATTACAGTCCTTAAAATTTGCTATCCGTCTGTTATACAGGTATTTCATGTTACGTACCAGTGTGCGAGTTGTAAACCGATTGCATGACTCGAAGTCTTACCTTAAGATGGTATTTCAAATGTAGAATCTTGTCAGAAAATCGGGTTTCGGCATAATGAGTCTTACAGAGCAGCGTCCAGAAAAAGAACTTTTTTTTTTTTTTTACTTGGTGAGGACTAGACGCTGTTGAATATCGTACTGTCTGCTGACGAGTTGTGAAGTCCACAATTTTGTCTGTAGATTACTTGAGATGGGCTCTACTAAGCTGCAGTGTTTAGGGATTATTGGCAAGACAGATATTTGCTAGCGTTGCATTGGCGTAGGTCCATAATACATTGTTTTTCAAGTGGTGTTCTGGAGTGAGCTTTTCCAATTGTTGATACATGCGGGCAAGGTCAGGTTTTCGTTCAGATCGCATCTTTGAATATGCGAGGATCAATATCTATTTTTCAGTGAGTCAACGCATGATACAAGTTTTGTTGCATGTTCATTTCCTACATTGTAAATTGTACGACTGGGATTCTAGAGTGCATAAGGGTGTAAAGCTAGTTCGCATCCGTAGTTGAAAACTACACGAGCACCCTGGGTAACGCTAAATGAACTAGCACCATACTCGCAACCAGAAATTCGGTAAACGATCTCCTGGTCATAATCAAACCACGATGATTCACAGAAAACGGAATGCTGTGTGTCCTTCTGAGGGCAACTTGACTAGACAGCTCGGACCGATGGCACGAGTCTGCCAACTTAATATTGAAGGCATAAGTAAAGCCAAATGCCAATACATGCATAAAATTTTAACATTTTGCAACATTGACATAGTTGCAATTCAGAAGGCCCATACAGAAACCGATGAGCAGCTAAGATCAAGAGGTAAAATAACGGGCTATGACGTGATAGGTGCTACACATCTCAGGCATTATGGTACAGCAACGTACGTTAGAAAGGACTTAGAGGATGCAGTCCTTATTTCTACATCTACTACATGTGATATCAACGAAGTTGCAGTAAAAGTAGGTGAACTAACAGTAAACAACATCTACAAACCTCCATGCCACTCGTGGCCTCCACAAGTTCTACAACCCGTGCCTCACCCCACAACATATGTGGTTCACTTCAACAGCCACCACCAACTGTGTAAATACCGCACATCTGACCAAAATAGTGAAGACTTGGTGAAATGGGCTGAAGATTGCAATACAGAGCTAATCTTTGACGCCAAAGACCAAAGTACATTTAAGTCAGCTGCATGGGGGACTGAAACCCACCCTGATCTGTGCTTTGTTACGGCTGACACTTATAACAAACCTATACCAGCCTCCCGCAGAATACTTGGGGACTTCCCTCACTCCCAACATCGTTCGGTGCTCATAGAAATAGGCCTTACTATCCTCCTAATTTCCTCGTATCCTCGGCCCAGATGGAACTTTGGGAAAGCGGACTGAGCTACTTTCTCAGACAAACTAGATAAACGCCTTGGATGGATACCTCCAACTTATAAAAATTGCAAAAGATTTGTGGGAGCAGTCATCAGCTCAGCTAAGAACAGCATTCCCCGGGGATTTAGAAAAGAATACGTGCCGAGGTGGAACGAAGAGAGTTAGCGCCTCTATAAACAGTTCCTAGAGCATGGGGATAGGGAGATTGTAGATGACTTATTGCACAGTCTGGACGCTGCCAGGCGCACTAAATGGATAGAGACTGTTGAGGAAATGGACTTCACAAAATCAATCAGAAAGCCGTGGTCACTAATTCGGAAGCTTGGTGGCAGTAGCAGGAGCCAACGACCAACCAGCTCTATTTCTCCAAACACAGTTGCGGCGCACATCAGCAAAACCTCTAGAGCTCCAGAGGATCGAGCTCATACCATAAAAGTTAAAAAGGAACTTAAAAAGTTGAAATCTTTAGTAGGAAACAATTCACTACACTCGCAGCCCTTCTCAATCGAAGAGATAACACTGGCTCTGAGAGACAACAAGCGGCGGAAAGCCCCAGGTTTTGATGGAATTCATCCAGAGTTTCTGATTCACTGCGGTAAATTTGCAAAATTATGGCTAGCACAGTTCTTCTCCAGCATGATGGAAACTGGAAGAATACCAAATACCCTTAAGACAACAAAAATCATAGCGATACTGAAACCAGGTAGACCGAATGACCAACCAAACAGCTACCGCCTAATTGCTCTTCTTAGCATGATCTACAAACTACTGGAGAGACTTATATGTAACAGAATAAGTTCAGATACCGTAAAGTGTATCCCTGTGGAAAAAGCAGGCTTCCGGCCAAACAGGAGCTGCACAGATCAAGTCCTCTTACTAACTTCCTACATCGAGGCAGGCTTCCAAAGACAAGAAAAAACATCCGTGGTATTTATAGACCTGACAACGGCTTATGATACAGTATGAAGGCAAGGCCTGATTTACAAACTATTCCGCACTGTGCCATGTTTGAAAATGGCTAACCTTACCAATGAGATGCTCTGCAACAGACCATTCCAGATGATACTTGGAAATTATAGGAGAAAAACAATGAATCTCAATAATGGCTTGCCCCAAGGATCAGTCCTGGCACCGCTACTTTTCAGCATGTACATAGCCGATATGCTTAATACTAAATCTGAAAAGTTTGGATTGCAGATGACTGGGCCATAGCTACACAACATCGAGATATGGGGCATACTGAAACTGTCCTGACAAGCGACTTGTCCTTGCTGGGAACGTACTTTCGTGAATGGAGACTACAACCTAGTCCAACTAAAACTGGAGCTATGTGTATCCACCTGAATAATAAATTGGCTAACAGACCCCTTAAGATATATTTTGATAACAATATTCTGCCTTATAATAAAAATCCAAAATACCTGGGAGTGACATTAGATAGAACCCTGAGCTACAAACAACACCTCATCAACACTGCTGCAAAAATCCGTACTAGGAACAATATCATTCAGAAACTATGTGGTACCAGCTGGGGCTCCTCCGCCTCTACCTTGCGATGCTCTGCTTTGGGACTTGTCTACTCTGCGGCAGAGTACTGTTCCCCTGTTCGGCTAAAGAGCGCTCACACCAAGATGGTGGCCACAGTACTGAACGAAACTATGAGGATTATTTCAGGTACAATAACATCAACCCCCATTCACTGGGTACCTGTACTGGGCCACATACCGCCACCTCACTTACGAAGAGAACATGTCCTTCTCAGAAAAAAAAAAAAAAAAAAAATACAAGACAACCCGCAACTTTCGATTCATGCTTTGAGCAACGGCATTGACAGAGATTGCGCTTTAGACATCCACCTATTATAAGGGCCAAAGATCTGGAGGAAAATGGTTTCTGTCTTGAAGAACGTTGGAAAGTGGAAAGGGAAGAATCAGCACCACCACAGGTAAACACCTTACTGAAACCGTCGAACAGACCTGCAGACTTTGGCTTACCACGTAAAACCTGGACCATCCTCAAAAGGATCAGGATGGGCCACGGTCGATGTGCGGACTCTCTACACAAATGGGGAAGAGCACCATTCCGAAAGAGCGACTGCGGTGCTGAGAACCAGACGATCTGGCACATCATTGCAGAGTGCCCTCTGAGAGCCTACTCAGGTCAAACAACGGACTTCTTGGATGCGACTCAAAGTGCAGTTCAATATATTAAAAACCTAAATGTTAATTTGTAATTATATATATGTTGTTCATTACATAACTGTATTTAATTCGTTATGTCTTGTTTTTAGTGCTAAAGTTATAAAGTTATTGTAGCTGCTTATTTCTCTATAAACGTGATTTGTACTTGCCATACGCTAAATAAATAAATGAATAAATAGAGTGCATAGAGCTATTTTTACTGATTTTTGTGAATGTGTGCTACCGTACACCCACGTGGTCCATGGGGGAACATTTGTATGTGGGGTTCATGAATTAACGTACCTGTTTTCTGAATAATAACTGAAGTGAATCTCTCAGGAATTATTGTCATCCTGGAGTTATTTTTCATTCTAAGGCATATTCATGTTCATTTGCACATTTGATCGTTTATCCCTTGTTCATACTAGTATCAGACGCGAGAATAGTGTACTTAAAATTTAGCACATAACGTATTTTCTTCTTTTATACACAATTATCAGCCAAACAAGGTGAGCGGGAGTAGCAGAGAACGTCAAGAAACTTGTTGCAGTGGTGAATACTTCGAGAATTTACATTTCAGTGAATCTTTTCTTATCATTAGCCACTAGAATGAACAAAGTGCGACTACATTTATATGGCAGGTATCTTTCGCACGAGGAGAGAAGCACTTCCTCTGATAGGTGGCATTTGAATGGTTGAAGACCTTACTTGGAATTCATCTTCGTTCCAATTGAGTAAAGAGCCCCTTTGTATGTTCTGCTGCACTCTGAGAATTTGGTTCCTGTCTCATAATTTATTTACTGTAGCAAGGTCAGATTTTTATAATTCAGGGTGAAATTTCATATAAAAGAAAATTTTAACAGCATGGTAATATTAGAGGCAGAACTTCACATTCTCTTAGGTAAAATTATAATGTGTATTGGTAGTTTTCATCTGTTTGCCCTACCTGGATGCCTTTTGTGGATTTTTCTGATATTTAAGCAAGTGACCAATATTTCGACTAATTGCACTTTTTAAATATTTCAGGTTAAATTCCGTCAGTGTATGGATTCAGATTTATAACATAAGAGATTCAGATTCCCGTAAATTTATTTATGGGAGTTGGTGAGTTGAAAACCTGCAGTAAATAGCTTCATTGGTATGTGTGATTTCTTTTTGATGCAGTGGTTATGTCAATTTGCTCCTGCGTAAATTTCAGTTTATTGTTATTGATACAGTTTATTGATGGGAAGATATTTTGTGAGTGTGCTAAATGTTTGGATTAATTTCTAATTTCTGGGTATCAATCTCTTAACAGAATATCTCATTAAATAAGAAGATCAACTGAAATTGATCTTCTTCTTTAATGAAATATTCTGTTAAGTGCAAGAGGCTGACACCCAGAAATTGACTGCAGAGTACTACAGTAAGGTTGTGATCTGCCGTAAATCTCGGCAACTTAGTGCGTTAGGTATTACTTAGTGACGACAATGAACTGGAGCATTATATTCTTAAACGCTGTAGCTCGGGTCCACATTCAACATGCAGGGTGATCATAGTTAAACACGTGAGGCAGTGTAAGTAGAAAAGTATGTATCGTATGGGAAGCCAACTATACAGAAATAATGTTTACACAGTGGATGCGTTGCAGTATTCACGTTCTTAAGAGCGTTAGTGTCACGAGTTGCCGTTAGGCGCCGATACTGATATTGCGACGTAGGGTTGAAAGATAAGCATCACTATGCACAATTGTTACAGACATTCAGCAGGGCACTACTGGTACAGCTGTTTCATCGAAATAGCAGCAGTAATGTTGCTGTCTTTTACGAGCATCGACGCGTTAAAGGAATAAGGGGGTCCTCTTTATGCAACGGGGTTGAAGAACATGATTAAAAGCTCGAATTAACTGCCGATTTTGGATTTGCTCCTTGAAGAGGCCGATGGCCAATAGTTCCACGATTGTAATGCCTGAGATTGCTGGGCGCTGCGAATGACCATCAAGCAGTGCATGACCTATTTCACGACAACAGATCACTCTTTAGTCCACCATTCGAAAAGTGCTGCGCACAAGTAAGGATTGTTGAGTTGTTTGGGGGGAGGAGACCGAACAGCGATGTCATGAATCTCATCGGATTAGGGAAGGAAGTTGGCTGTGCCCTATCAAAGGAGCCATCCCGGCATTTGCCTGGAGAGGGAAATCACGGTAAACCTAAATGAGGATGGCCGGAGGTGGGATTGAACCGTCGTCCTCCCGAATGGGAGTCCAGTGTGCTTACCACTGCGCACCTCGCTCGGAGCACGAGTGTGAAATGGTCCCTCTTGTGTGGTTCCATACTGTCGTGACTGCAGATAGTCGTTGCACTGAGCAACAGTTGTAGCCTAGAACGTCTCTTTCGAAGATTTACTCGTTACTTATCTTCCACATGTCCTTAAAATGTTTCCACAAAGTTTCATTGCACTATGAACTCTCGTTTTACATGAGGGCCCTCTCAAGTACCGAAAGCTTGACTTCAACACCCTGTATACTTCCATCACAGTGTATTCTTGCATACTGCAGCCATTAGTGACCTACTGATAACAAACAGACCCGAACTTTTCGACTTTGTAAGCGCAAAACAGGGAATTAGTGATCATAAGGCTGTTGCAGCATCCCTGAATATAGAAGTAAATAGGAATATAAAAAAGAGGGAGGAAGGTTTATCTGTTTAGCAAGAGTAATAGGAGGCAGATTTCAGACTACCTAACAGAGTAAAACGAAAATTTCTGTTCCGCCACTGACAATGTTGAGTGTTTATGGAAAAAGTTCAAGCCAATCGTAAAATGCGTTTTAGACAAGGACGTGCCGAGTAAAACTCTGAGGGACGGGAAAAACCCACCGTGGTTCAACAACAAAGTTAGGAAACTACGGCGAAAGCAAAGAGAGCTTCACTGCAAATTTAAACGCAGCCAAAACCTCTCAGACAAATAGAAGCTAAACGACGTCAAAGTTAGCGTAAGGAGGGCTATGCGTGAAGCGTTCTGTGTGTTCGAAAGTAAAATTCCATGTACCGACTTGACAGAAAATCCTAGGAAGTTCTGGTCTTACGTTAAATCAGTAAGTGGATCGAAACAGCAAATCCAAACACTCTGGGATGATAATGGCATTGAAACATAGGATGACACCAGTATAGCTGATATACTAAACACCTTTTTCCAAAGCTGTTTCACAGAGGAAGACCGCACTGCAGTACCATCTCTAAATCCTCGCACGAACGAAAAAATGGCTGACATCGAAATAAGTGTCCAAGGAATAGAATAGCAACTGAAATCGCTCAACAGGCGAAAGCCCACGGGACCTGACGGGATACCAATACGATTCTACACACAATACTCGTAAGAACTCCCCCCCCCCCCCTCCACTTGTAACAGCCGTGTACCGCAAGTCTTTAGAGGAACGGAAGGTTTCAGATGATTGGAAAAAAACACAAGTAGTTCCAGGTTTCAAGAAGTGTCGTCGAGTTGATGCGCAAAACTACAGGCCTATATCTCTGACATCGATCTGTTGTAGAATTTTAGAACATGTTTTTTGCTCGCGTATCATATCATTTCTGGAAACCCAGAATCTACTCTGTAGGAATCACCATGGATTCCGGAAACAGCGATAGTGCCTGACCCAGCTCGCTTTATTTGTTCACGAGACCCAGAAAATATTAGATACAGGCTCCCAGGTAGATGCCATTTTCCTTGACTTCCGGAAGGCGTTCGATACAGTTCCGCACCGTCACCTAATAAACAAAGTAAGAGCCAACTGAATATCAGACCAGCTGTGTGGCTGAATTGAAGAGTTTTTAGCAAACAGAATACAGCATGTTGTTCTAATGTAGAGACGTCTACAGACGTTCAAGTAACCTCTGGCGTGCCACAGGGGAGTGATATGGGACCATTGCTTTTCACAAAAATATTCAAATGTGTGTGAAATCTTATGGGACTTAATTGCTAAGGTCATCAGTCTCTAAGCTTACACAGTAGTTAACCTAAATTATCCAAGGACGAACACACACACCCATGCCCGAGGGAGGACTCGAACCTCCGCCGGGATCAGCCGCACAGTCCATGACTGCAGCATGTTAGACCTGTCGGCTAATCCCACGCGGCTATATATATAAATTACCTACTAGATAGCGTCGGAAGTTCCATGCGGCTTTTCGCGGATGATGCTGTAGTATACAGAGAAGTTGCAGCATTAGAAAATCGCAGCAAAATGCAGGACGATCTGCAGGTACTTGGTGCAGGGAGTGGCAACTGATCCTTAACATAGACAAATGTAATGTGTTGCGAATACATAGAAAGAAGGATCCTCTATTGTATGATTATATGGTAGCGGAACAAACACTGGCAGCAATTACTTCTGTAAAATATCTGGGAGTATGCGTACGCAACGATTTGAAGTGGAATGATCATATAAAATTAATTGTTGGTAAGGCAGGTGCCAGGTTGAGATTCATTGGGAGAGTCCTTAGAAAATTTAGTCCATCAACAAAGGAGGTGGCTTAAAAAACACTCGTTCATCTACATCTACATCCATACTCCGCAAGCCACCTGACGGTGTGTGGCGGAGGGTACCCTGAGTACCTATGCTTGAGTACTGTTCATCAGTGTAGGACCCGTACCAGGTCGGGTTGGCAGAGGAGATAGAGAAGATCCAAAGAAGAGCGGCGCGTTTCGTCACAGATTTATTTGGTAAGCGTGATAGAGTTAGGGAGATGTTTAGCAAACTCAAGTGGCAGACTCTGAAAGAGAGGCGCTCTGCATCGCGGTGTAGCTTGCTGTCCAGGTTTCGACAGGGTGCGTTTCTGGATAAGGTATCGAATATATTGCTTCCCCCTACTTATACCACCCGAGGAAATCACGGATGTAAAATTAGAGAGATTCGAGCGAACACGGAAGCTTTCCGGCAGTCGTTCTTCCTACGAACCATACGCGACTGGAACAGAAAAGGGAGGTAATGACAGTGGCACGTAAAGTGCCCTCCGCCACACACCGTTGGGTGACTTGCGGAGTATAAATGTAGCTGTAGATGTACAAGAATTGCACTTTAGCGGGTCATTGTTCATCGAGTTTACAGATGGAGATACGTGTTTGTACGTGTGGAGTCTCTCTGCTACTGCCGATGACCTTCAAGTAATACATAACAGAAATTAAGTTGATAAATAGTTGCATGCATAGAATATACTGCGTAATAGTTAAATATCACAAAAAATGTTGGCAGCAATTGATAAAAAACGTTATCACCGCACATTGTAGGACAAATTGATCACAGCAAACACACCAGCAGAAACAAGTGTTAGAATTGAAATTGTGGTAAACAAGTCTCTTTAATGAAATTAGGGACATTTACCAATAGTTTAGTAATGTAAGAAAAAATTTTAATTCGCATTATACATTTTCTCCTAAATACTCAGTCCAGTCACATTAATGACCATGTGTCAAAAGCCTGAATAACCAACTTTTGCTGTGCGGAGATGCAGGAAGAGAGTCAATGAGCTTCTGGAAGGACGTGAAACCCTGCCATTTCCAGTGCCGTTGTCAGCTGCGTTGAGTTTATCAGTTGAGGATCAGTCGCGTGAACAGCCCGATTGAGTTGTCCCACAGATTCTCAATTGAATTTTAATCAGGGGAGTTTTGAGGCCGGCAGAGAGGGGGGGGGGGCGGTGTTACAGTGAACTCGTCTTGGTGCTCTCCGAACCACACGTGTACACTGCAAGCTTTGCGACACATGGCGTTATCCTGCTGCGGTAAATGCCACTGTGAAGAAAATGGAATTGCATGTAGGAGTGGACATGGTCCCCAACGTCATAATATGTTTTTGTTGATCCAGTGTGCCTTTCAGAATGACTAAATCACCCACGGAATGTCAAGAAAATGTTCGCCAGGCCGTAACACTCGATGCCCCAGCTTGGATCCATCTGACGAGTGTTGAAGGATGTTTGCTTTCAGACGATTCGCAGCATAGATGCCAATAGTCACTCGTACAGTGGAGCATAAAAAGTGATTTATCTGAAAATGAACATGGGTCCATGGATCAGACAGCTGAAGAGTCGTACGGGAGACATCGTTGGTAGTTCCTTGTTTCATGTGGGCGGTCAGCTGCTCTACAGTTGCACTTCCATTCGTCAGCGCAAATCTCTGCACGCGTCGTTGCCCCCTTTCAGCTCTTTAACCACGGCGGCACGTGAAAAGATTACAAACTTCGTCATTTCGAAAACGCTTATGCCCTTTGCCCGAAACGCAACGATAATGCCATTTTGGATATCAGATATATATCTCCGTATTTGTATTACGCAACGACTGCACTGTTTTCCGCCTCCCCCGACACACTTGATATGCTTTCCACTGCAAGTGCTGCCGTCTGTGAATGGTTACTGCACGTTGATGTCGAATATGGGCGGTGATCACACTAAAGTGGTAGGTCTGTGTACAACAAAGAGTTGCTCAGAATATTCTATTAAATGTGCAACGACTTGGTTTCTTTATCATTTCACCGAGCCAGTAAGTAAATGTTTAACTTTTCTAACTAATCAGCTTGCTTAACGGATATCTTGTTCAATGTATGTGTTGCGGTATGTTGTATTTTTTGATAAGTGCTTCTACTGAAAAGATACGTAAAAGTCTTGAATAGTTACCTTATTTAATGCAGTTTAGTCGTTTTTCTCTTTCTTATTTTCGTTAAATGAGGATAGGTCTATAATTGTTTGGATTTTAAGAAAATTAGAAGAATAACTCTTTGCAAATAAGAAACTTCATGATGAATTTTATTCTATGTACTGATAAAACAGAAACTCATAAAACTCAACAAACAGATAATAAATAAAATAGCTATGTCACAAAAAGTAACACTAGGTCAGCACATATTTTTCACGGTTGAATTTAATTCTACTTTCTCTGCCTTAGGCTTTGGTTTGATTTGTCCTGATCTTGGGAGGGGAGAGGGGAAGCTTTTTGATAATCCATATTCCATTTTCTCAGTATTCCATTATCCATAAAAGTCTTACTGTCATCAAAATAAAAGGATAAGATTATTAAAATCCAAATATGTGGAAATTAAATCTTTGCAGTACATAAATGTGTAAAGCTGTGTTACAAAAATTCGTAAAGGTGTCACAAATTTTTCCATTTTTACGGTATGCTCCTATCCACAGGAAAATTTTTTCTAACTAGAATGACTTTTAACAGAGATGGGGCCCCTCCACGCCCGCTCCAACGTGGTGACCAAACCAAAAGTTCTGCTGTCACCTCCGTAAACATGTTAGTTATCTAGTATGTGGATCACAGGATGCTGGGCTGTGATGTTGTCCGTGCGTCTGGGTACGACAACGCATTAACACGGCCCATCAGGTGACAGATAGTGGACGAAACGCGAGTGAGGGTAGCGATTAAAAGAGCAGAGGGAAAAAGTGCCATGGCTCGTGCCGTGGGAAAAAAACCTCTGCGACAGTGGGATGGGTAGTAAGAGCAGTAGTGGCTTAGTAGCTGCGATAGTTCATGCAAGGTTGGATTTGTTAGGTATCATGCATCATTAGCGTGACAAGCGATGGCGGTGTGTCCCAGTTGCTGCAGCTGCTACATTTCTGGAACAATCAACATCGTTATACAGTAGTGGGAGATCGGCCATAGATCATCTCAATATGTGAGGGATGTGTGGAGCTCGTCTGCATGCAGTGTACGGTACGGCTTCCCTGTGTGGTGCCTGTTATTCGGCAGTCTATTTCAGCTGGATATCCAGTAATGAAGTCTAATTATCAGGGGCTCGCCTGTACCGTTACGTTTGCGTATGCTTGGCCATAGATTTTATGTACTTACAAGCATGTCTTTTGGTCTTTTATGTTTCCATCTATGGTTGTGGTAGTAGTTCCCCAGATTCAGAATAACCTGGTTCTGCGAATGTCTGGAGTTTCTGTATAGTCTTGTGGTGAGTTTGTGGATTAACTCCGTGAGAGTCTCAAGTCGGTATTCCCGGTGATGGTCCGCGATGCGTGTGTATCGTGGTGCATTGCTAATGATTTTGAGTACTTCGTTTTGTATGAGCTGCAGACGGTGCAGGCGTGTAGGGGCAGCGTATCCCCAGGCAGGAGCTGCGTACGTCATCAGGGGTCGGATAAGTGTCATGTAAATGGACCTCGACACCCTTCTGTTCAGTGTGCTACGCCTGTTGAGCATAGGATAGAGCTGTTTGAGCCTCGCGGTAGCTCGGTTGGTCATGTGTTGTATGTGGTCTCCCCAGAGTAATTTCCGGTCCAGCCAAACACCGAAGTATTTGACTTTCTCGCGCAAACGTATTGGACGTGCATGTAGAGTTATTGGTCTGCAGTAGCGCTGTTTGCGCAGTTGCTCCGGTTTTCTAGTGAACAGAACGGCTTCGCACTTGGCGACGTTTACTCTAACACGCCGTTGATCCATCCGTGCAGTCTGTAGGCGTGACGTAATGTTTGATGGTTTCCAATCTTGCGCAAGGATGGCTGTGTCATCCGCGTAGATTGCCGTCGTTGTGTTGTGTGTGGTTGGGAGATCGTTTATGTAGAGGTCAAACAGTAGAGGCCCTAGTATGCTTCCCTGGGGTACTCCCGCATGTATACCGTGTCGTGTTAATTGTTTTCCCTCACGTCAGTGTTGAAACTCCTGTCTGTGAGGTATGAGTGAATTAGACGCAGCAGCCCGTCGGGGAATCCCGTGTCGCTGAGTCGGGGAGTCCCGTAGGAGTGGTTGTGTTGTGGAGTGGTGATTCCTGAAGCCGAATTGCTCCGGTCTCAGGATGTCATATGTTATGCAGTGCCTAGTAAAGCGTTTGAGAATCACCTTCTCAACAATCTTACTGAGCGAGCTCAGAAGGCTCATGGGTCGGTAATTTTGTGGGAGGCTGTGGTCTTTCCCTGGCTTCCTGAACATCAGGACCTTGGGCGTCTTCCAAAAGGCGGGGAAGTGTTGGTGTTTTAGTATTCGAATGACTGTTGTGCGTGTTGGTGATGATTGTTTTAGCTTTCATTGCGGTGTTCATATGCTTTTAATGATATAAATGAGATCATACGCTTCACTTATTTAATAACTGTGCACGAAGTTGTAGGTACTCTGAACGCCAATCAGTAGAGCACAATTAATTTTTTCCTTATGGTGATGGTTATATGATACTACTAATGTATTTAAAAGAATTAATAACTATTTTGTGTGCTAAGACAAAATTGTATATAATTTGATGCTGCTGACTAGCGAATGGCACATGCAGACTGAGATTATCACTAAATTTTTGAGTGTTAATGTTGGGTTCCATTTGATGTATGTATATTATTTCACTGTAAATACCGCGAGTAGGCACTTCATTGTTCAGTGTATTAAAACGTCATAGTTCATATTTTGTCTTACTTCTATGAACTAGGATTTGAGTGATTAAAATTTTCTTTCTGATTTAATGAGCTTCGAATTTTAGGTGATCACACTTTCACACTTAATGATATTTTTAAATAAATTAAAATATACGTGATCCGGTGCTTTTAGATATACAGTGTGTATCAAAAAGAATCATCCGATTTTTAAAAGAAATCATAACCATTATGATATTTGAGATATGTGCGTGAACAACGTACTATTGGAAAGAGTAATCTCTCGAGTTGTACAGTGTTCCCGCTGGGTAGCAGCACTTTGGGCCCACTTCAGTTCCAGTAAAAATGGTGTCGGGTCAACAGAAAGCGTTTTGTGTTCTACGTTTTGTGTAGTGCAGGTCAGTAACAACTGTTCAGCGTGACTTCCGTACTATGCATGGTGTGGATCCTCCTACAGCACAGAACACTAGACTATAGCATGCACAATGGCATCTGAAAGTGTGGGAACTTTAAAATCAAAGGACTACTGAACGATCGATCGGTCGCACTGGACCAAATGATTCAGCCTTACATTACTGGCCTCCATGGTCACCGGACTTGACTGTATGTGATTATTTCTTGTGGGGGTTTATAAAAGACTCTGTTTATATACCTCCGTAACCAACAACAGTGAAAGAAATGAGACATAGCATAGCAGCAGCTGTGGAAGCTCTAACTCAAGACATGCTCGCTGCAGAGTGGGAACAATCTGAATTCCTCATTGACATATGCCGTGCACCTCAATGGGGGCATAATGAACACCAATGAAAGAGTATGAAAAAAAAATTATTGAGTTTCCCGTTCGTCAAGAAACAAAATTCATTGCATGTGTTTGTTAGATCCAGAAATAATGACGTGCCAAAAATGATGTTTCATTTTGATAAACCCTGTACACTTGCTACTCTACTGCTGAATACTCCCCCTCCCCCCCTTTAAACCATGAACGCAGCATGTCATTCTCAATGGAGCGAAGTCTTCCGAAGTAAGAGTGATTTCAGGTGTGCCGCAGGGTAGTGTCATAGGACCGTTGCTGTTCACAATATACATAAATGACCTGGTGGATGACATCGGAAGCTCACTGAGGCTTTTTGCAGATGATGCTGTGGTGTATCGAGAGGTTGCAACAATGGAAAATTGTACTGAAATGCAGGAGGATCTGTAGCGAATTGACGCATGGTGCACGGAATGGCAACTGAATCTCAATGTAGACAAGTGTAATGTGATGCGAATACATAGAAAGATAGGTCCCTTATCATTTAGCTACAAAATAGCAGGTCAGCATCTGGAAGCAGTTAATTCCATAAATTATCTGGGAGTACTCATTAGGAGTGATTTAAAATGGAATGATCATATAAAGTTGATCGTCGGTAAAGCAGATGCCAGACTGAGATTCATTGGAAGAATCCTAAGGAAATGCAATCCGACAACAAAGGAAGTAGGTTACAGTACGCTTGTTCGCCCAATGCTTGAATACTGCTCAGCAGTGTGGGATCCGCACCAGGTAGGGTTGATAGAAGAGATAGAGAAGACCCAACGGAGAGCAGCGCGCTTCGTTACAGGATCATTTAGTAATTGCGAAAGCGTTACGGAGATGATAGATAAACTCCAGTGGAAGACTCTGCAGGAGAGACGCTCAGTAGCTCGGTACGGGCTTTTGTTAAAGTTTCGAGAACATACCTTCACCGAAGAGTCAAGCAGTATATTGCTCCCTCCTACGTATATCTCGCGAAGAGACCATGAGGATAAAATCAGAGAGATTAAAGCCCACACAGAAGCATACCGACAATCCTTCTTTCCACGTACCATACGAGACTGGAATAGAAGGGAGAACCGATAGAGGTACTCAGGGTACCCTCCGCCACACACCGTCAGGTGGCTTGCGGAGTATGGATGTAGATGTAGATGTAGATGTAGACCTTGCCGTTGGTGGGGAAGCTTGCGTGCCTCAGCGATGATAAGGATGGCTGAACTGTGAGTGCAACCACAACGGAGTGGTATCTGTCGAGACGCCAGACAAACGTGTGGTTCCTGAAGTGGGGCAGCAGCCTTTCCAGTAGATGCAGAAGGAAAAGTCTGGATGACTGATTAAATCGGCCATCTAACAGCAACAAAACCAGCGTCACTCTGGTGGTACTGCGAACGGCTGAAAGCAAGGGGAAATTACAGTCTTGCCGGCCGGAGTGACCTAGTGGTTCTAGGCGCTTCAGTCTGGAATCGCGCGACCGCTACGGTCGCAGGTTCGAATCCTGCCTCGGGCAGGATGTCCTTAGGTTAGTTAGGTTTAAGTAATTCTAAGTTCTTGGGGACTGATGACTTCAGTTGTTAAGTCCCATAGTGCTCAGAGTCATTTTGAAACAACAGTCTTAATTTTTCTCGAAGGCATGAAGCTTTACTGTATCGTTAAATGATGATGGCATGATGTTGGATAAAATATTCCGGACGTAAAGTAGTCCCCCCTTCGAATCTCCTGGCGAGAACAACTCAGGAGGACGTCGTTATCAGGAGAAACAGAATTGACGTTCGACAGGTCGAAGCGAGGAATGTCAGATCCCTTAATCAGGCAGCTTAGTAGAAAATTTAGAAATGGGAATGGATAGTTTATGGGGGGAATTAGCGAAGTTCGGTGGCAGGAGGAACAGGATTCCTGGTCAGGTTAATACAGGTTACAAATACAAAATCAAATGGGGGCAAAAATAGGAACGCGGGTAAACTACTACGAACAGCATAGTGAATGCATTCTTGTAGCCAAGAGAGACACGAAGTCCTCGCCTACCACGGTAGTCCAAGTTAATTCACAAACTAGCTTTTCAGATGGTAAAGAGATAGAAGAAATATATGATGAGATAAAAGAAATTACTCACATAGTTAAGGGAGAAGCAAATTTAATAGTCATGGGTGACAGGAATTCGGTAGTAGGAGAAAGAAGAGAAGGAAAAGGAGTGGGTGAACATGGACTTTGGATAAGGACTGAAAGAAGAAGCCGCCTGGTAGAATTCTGCACAGAGCGTAACTTAATCATCGCTAACACTTGGTTTAAGAATCGTGAAAGGAGGCTGTATACGTAGAACAGACCTGGAGAAACCGAAAGATCTTAGTTTATGTAATGGTAACACAGAGATTTAGGAACCAGGTTTTAATTGTAAGACATTTCCAGGAGCACATGTGGACTCTGACCACAATTTATTGGTTATGAACTGTAGATTAAAACTGAAGAAACTGAAAAATGGTAGGAATTTAATGAGATGGTACCTGGATAAACTGAAAGAGCCAGAGGGTGTAGAGAGTTTCAGAAAAAGTATTAGGGAACGAATGACAACAAAACGGAAAGGAATACAGTAGGAGAGGAAAGGGTAACTCTGAGACATGAAATAAAGAAGGGAGTAGAGGATCAAGTAGATAAAAAGACGAGGGCCAGTAGAAATCCTTGGGTAAAACGATAGATATTGAATTTAACTGATTGAAGGAGAAAGTACAAAAATGCAGTAAATTTGCAATAAATGAAGCAGGCGAAAAAGAATACAAAAGTCTCAAAAATGAGATCAGTAGGAATTGAATAATGGCTAAGCAAGGATGGCTAGAGGACAAATGTGAGGATGTAGAGGCAGTAGGCTAATTTGAAGTACTTTATAATGCTTCAGATTACATTCATCCTCAAACCTGGTTACAACAATTTGACTTATCTCTTCCCTCCACTTGGCCAGCTGCTCACAACGCTAAATTCGTTTGTGCTTATTTAGAACGAGGAATCACTAGGGATGTGAATACATTGGCTTGGAATTTGAAAATATACAAGAAATTTTTTCACTCGTTTTTGTATGCATACTGGTCTGAAGCAGCTCAAGATGGGTAAAACATGGCATAGTTATGATGCAAAATTTAAATGAATCCAATTTTCCAAACCCATCATGTCTTTTCGGGGATATGCTTTTTAAAAGTTAGTGCTTTTATAGTTCAAAAATATAAGCTTAAATGATTCCCATCTATTTAATAAAGTTACCTTCATGCTTTCCACAAATCATTCTTATGAGATTTTTGTAAAGATGATCGTGCATTATTGCAGAGTTTAAGATAGGAATATGAGCATCATAGTGGACAGGAATCCCAGCAGAGTATAGAAGCAAACCGGTATCCATATCGGGATCCCAGGCCACGAAAGAATTTTAAGTACGATCGTAGGCGTCATGATTCTTATAGAAATAGATTTGGTAATTGCAGATGGAGGAATTCCATGATGGAGCAATTACTTGTAACTCTAAAAGAAGGAAACAGATTATGTTCATTTAGAAGAATAGCAGTCATCTGAACGTTGATGGTGGCTAGTGGAAAGGTACTGACCGAAGACTGCAGCTCACTGAGGTTCGATCAGCTGATCCATTTAACAATGTGTGGTCAGTCCTTCCCCAAGAGAATGCTCTGTGGTTGGTAGCTAATAGAGTAGCAGCAGACGGTATAAACGAGGCTACTGAACAGTTAAATCTATTAAATGTTTAGGATATGACTGAGATGTTTTTAAATGAAAACCACGAAAATGTCAAGTCAATCCAGTTTTTGCAACAAATAGAAAAGGGGTTGTTTCATCATTTGTCCTTGAGAAAGGAAGAAGGGTCTAGGTATTGAGTGACTTTTCAAATCAGAGGTTTGAAGGGGTGGTCTCTTGACCAGTTGTACCTTCACAGTGGACGAAGGTGAAAGAAAAAAGTGTAGAGGTGCAGATAAAAGCGAGTGTAGAATATCGGTGTGAAGGGTATACGCTATCTGACCAAAAGCATCCAGACAGGTACTAGTGGACATTCATTTGGGGTGTGTCAAGCCTTCCTCTTTATGATGGCTTTAACTGTGCTGGGGACACTTTCAATGATTTGGCTGAATACGTGCGGAGACACGGCAGCCCAATCTTTCTCAAGGCGCAAAACCAGAGAAGGCAGTGACTTTGAATGCTGTGATCTAGAGTGAAGTCGACGTCCTATTTCATCTTAGCAGTGTTCCATTCAATTCAGGGTCAGCTTTTAGGAAGGCTATTTCGTTTCTAAATGTAGATAAATGGAGGTTAATGTGGATGAGTAGAAAAAGCAAACCCATATTGTTCAGATGCTGCATTAGTAGTCTGCTGCTTCACACGATGATATCGTTGAAATAACTGTGCGCAACACTGAAAAGCGAAATGCGATGGAATGAGCATGTGAAGAACAGGGAAGGCAAATGGTCGACTTCGGTTTATTGAAAAAATTTTGGGAAATTGGGGTTCATCTATAAACGAGACCGCATATAGTATGCTAGTGCGACCTATTCTTGTCTTTGGTATTGATGCCAGGTCGGATTAAAGGAATACATCAAAGCAATTCAAAGGCTGGCTGCTATATTCGTTACTGTTAGATTCGAAAAGCATGCAAGTTTGATTGATATGCTTCAGGAAATCAAACGTGATTCCCTGGACTGAAAGCAAAGTTCTTGTCGAGAAACACCACTGAGAAAATTTAGAAAACCGGCATTTGAAGCTGACTGCAAAGCGATCCCTTTGCGTCCAACAAACATTGCGCGTAAGGACCATGAAGATAAGATACGAGAAATTAGGGCTCTTACGGAGGATTATAGACAGAGGTTTTTCTCTCGCTCTATTTCCAGATGAAACAGGAAAGTAAATAACTAGTAGTGGTGGAGGGTACCATCCACCACACACAGTACTGTAGCTTGCTTATGTGTGTAGATGAACGCATCTCGTCGTCGTGCGGTAGCATTCTCGCTTCCCACGCCCGGGTTCCCGGGTTCGATTCCCGGCGGGTTCTGGGATTTTCTCTGCCTCGTGATGGCTGGGTGTTGTGTGGTGTCCTTAGGTTAGTTAGGTTTAAGTAGTTCTAAGTTCTAGGGGACTGATGACCATAGATGTTAAGTCCCATAGTGCTCAGAGCCATTTGAACCATTTTTGTGTAGATGTTTATATAAATGTCAGTAACGTTGTGGTCCATAAACCATTGCCTCACAGACGCTGTTTTATGGCAGGGTGAATTCTGATGCGTATACAGACATCAGCTCCGAACTCTTCTTCAACTGTGTGCTGTACACAGCGCAAAAAAATTTATTGGCATCCACCTGCATTTTGAGTTTTCTTATGCACAATGAAGGGGTCACGCTCTAAACACGAAAAACATCTCTACACCATTATATTACGTCCTCTGTACTTTAGTGTTGGCACTACACATGACGGCAGGTAAAGTTCTTCAGGTCTTCACAAAAGGCAAACACTTATAGCGGGTTGCCACATAGGATAGCGTGGATCGTCACACCAGGTCACTTATTTGTAATTACCCACATTCCAGTGTCGTTGCTATTTGCACCACCTGAAGTATCGCTTAGCATTGACTGCAAAGTTGTGTTGCTGATGAAGAGTAGCCCGAGCGTAGATCCCATTATTTTTAACTCAAGATGTACAGTTACTGTGCTATTTAGACTTGTGGTAGCATTTTGGAAATCACAAGTGATTCCGTTCTGATGGTTTCTTCTCATTTCCACTTCTCAAACACATCATCAGTAGTCGAAATAGAAGAATTGAAAAGATGCTGTTGAATTTTGTTCTCTAGAGTCCAGTGACTGGTCCACATTCACTCTCACTGACCTCTCCTGACCTTGCTATTACTGCTTGTGTACTAACAACACAATACTCCCTACCTCATTTTGTACTGGTTGATCAGCCTCTAATGACATCTAGTGGTCAATTCCGCATCACATATGAGTGTCCAGATATCTTTGATTAAACACTGCAAATTTTCTGTGAATGTAGTTGCTGTGTCGAGGCTGGTAACTGAAGTGATTTGAGGTGTGGATTTCTGTCTACAAAGGAAGAAGTGTTAAACATGAAGTGAATTTGAAGAGTAGTTGACCTATGACTAAGTTGTTGTTTGATGAATGTGGAATTCAAAAGTCCACTCAAGTTTTTCACCAGATCTCAATTATCACATGAGAAGAAATTTACTGGAAATGAAAACAAGCAGTTCTATCATTGAATTAGTTGTGTTGAAGAAGCAGATGAAACCATTAAATAGGAGTTATTTAATGTATTGGTACATTCTTCATAAGCATTTTCAGAACGTCTAAGTATTATTAGAGGGTATAATTATGAGCTGAATGTCACAGAGGATAGAAATTTTCTTCTAAATTCTTATCCACTTGCACTATTACATAAGGGATAGTGGAAGCAGAAACTGAAAAAGTGTTAAAAAAGTATCTCATGAAAACCACTGATAACTGATACTGGTTGTACAAAACGTAGGGTATCAGGCTGTTTGTATTAGCTTCACAACTAAATACTACTGTTTTGTATAAAAGTGGTAGACCCATGATTTTGGATGGGCTTTTGCAAAATATCATGCAATCAGTGTTCTGTGATTCACTCACTTAAAGGCAAGCTATTGGCACAATAAATTGCAGGACCTTGTCGTAGATATACATCATTTTTTGTGTTATGGCTCTTGTTATCTATTCTGCAAGTTTCTATTTGGACCTAACAGGAGCTCAGCTGCTGCTGATTTAAGGAAGAATATAACAAAATACGTCGGTGATTTGTAAACAGAAAAGAATTGTTGGAAAAATAATAACCATATGATAGATGGGTTGTTGAGTGTCTCTGAACATTTTGGAGTGAATGCTAAATTGGAGAAATTTGTATTTAGAACAAAACAAATTCAATATCTAGGACGTACTGTGACCGCATCAAGAATTGGGCGTAATACGAAATAAAGCTATTCATGATTTTCCTGTTACTTGAAGTCAATTCTGTTTATTTAGAGATATGTAAAATGTTTATAAACCTGTCATAAATCTAAAAATGTTGGTTATGCGATTTCCTTGTGCACTGATTGGTAACAGTAATCTGTAGAATTGGGACTATGAAGCAAAATAGGGTTTGAAGGTGTGAAAAAGCTTCTTCTTGAAGCACCACTCGTGTGCAATTCTGATCTAATTAAATAATTTTGTCTTGACAGATATTTCTAAGACTGGTCCTGGAGCAAATGCCTTTCAAAAATGCAAAGAAGGTGGTATTTTGTGTACTGCTTTTGTGGGGGGGATGCCCACAAAATGTGAACGGAGCTATTTGTCACAGATCTGAAACCCTTGGCTGTTGTGTGGGGATTTTTAAAAAAATGTTTTTTTTTATTTAGTCAGGTTACCAAGGTCTACTAAGACCAAAGGGCTTTGTAGTCTTTGGTGAGTGATAGGCTAACTCATGTATGTTTAACCTGAATGACTTTATGCATACATCAATAAAATTTCATTATTGCTCACATTCCAGGAAAAGAAAATAATGCTGTTGGAGCTATCTTGAGATCGTCCCTCATGTGGAACAAGGAGACTGAGGAAGTATTTTGCATTTAAGTGACGGTTCTTTTGACAGTTTCTTACATGTATTCTGACAAATATTGCTAAGGAACAAGATAACGATCCGTACTTCAGAGAAGTGTAGTAGAGGTGGAAGTACCACTCTAACATTACAATCAGGAAGTACTATATGGTTAGAATGATGTTGTATGAGAATGGAAGAATCTTGGTAGCTCACGTGGCATTTGAATGCGAATTACTGAATAAGCAGATTTGCTATACTCATCTAAGCAATGCGCGTTCCACATCTAAGAAATGTTGTCACACACTTTTTATGCATCTTATTTCATTAGCGTTAAAAGAAAATTCGTTGAGTCCTTCATTCATGCTCATAAATTAAGGATAATTGCATTCATGATCATAAATTAAGGATAATTGCATATGTGGTGCCACACAACGTTTCACTACATAAAACTGGCGCTAATAGCATAGGCACATAGGCAGCACACACGACACGGATCTGTAAGTCCACGGTATTGGTGATAAGTTGAGAAAACCGTCCCGAAACACACGTGCTACTAAACGCCGCTGTTTCCTGCGCATATACCCTGACATGAATACTCTGGCATACTCTGGATCAGGTGGTCGAGCAACTGCACCAGTGCCTATAGGAGCGCCTAAAGTGTCCTATGGGTGTGAAGACGTACAGCGATACGTCGACCGAGAGCATCCCAGACGTGCTCGATGGGGTTTAGGTCTGGAGAACAGTCAGAATTTCCAAGAGAGTATTGCAGTAAATAATTTCAAAAGCTTTTCCTAAGTCTACAAATGCTATAAACGCAGATTCACCTTCCCTTAACCTGTCTTCTAAGATAAGTAGTAGGGTCAGTATTGCCTTGCGTGTGCCCACATTTCTCCGGAATCCAAACTGATTTACCTCGAGATGGCTTACACTAGTTCTTCCTTACTTCTGTAAATAAATCGTGTCGTTATTTTGATAGTTCGTTGACATTCTCACCCTTCAACACCTGTTTCCTTTAGAATTTGAATTACTACATTCTTCCTGTAGTCTGATGATATTTCGCCTGTCTCGTATACCTTGCACACAAGATGGAATAATTTTGTCACGGCTGGCTCTCCCACGGCTGTCAGTAGGTATGACGGAATGTCGCCTACTCCCGGATCCTTTTTCCGCCTTAGGTCTTTCAGTGCTTTCTCGAATTCTTCTTGTAGTATTATGTCTCCCAGCTCCTCTTCATCTACGTCCACTTCTATTTCTATAATACTGCCTGCAAGTTCATCTCTCTTGTATAGACCCTCTATATACTCTTTCCACCTTTCAGCTTTCACTTCTTTGCTTAGGACTGGTTTTCCATTTGAGCTTTTGATATTCACATAGTTCTTTCTCTTTTCTCCAAAGGCCTTTTCAATTTTCCAGTGAGCAGAATCTCTCTTTCTCCTAGTAATATATGCTTCTATATAAATTACAATTTTGTCTTGAACCTTATTTCAAATCGACATCACTAAGTTATAGCGTCTCGAGTCATTGGTGAAATCATTGCTCGTTTACGATACAATGCCGTAATTAAAAAGCAAATCACTTCTTTGCATGAATATGTGATTATCAATATCGTTTTCCAGCGAGACATCCGGTGGTACAGGTCGTCTTTCACCTTAATTTCCCACTCGCTGTATAGTAGCAGGATTGTCATACACATGGGCCTATTTTTGTGTATTTTGTGAATGAGTAGTACTGTACACTCAACTGGTACGCGAGAGGACATTCGTATCTGATGTTCATGTATTTTAGTGCCTGCTCTCTGAATAATAACTAAGGCCGAGTTAAAGTCTTACAGAAATTGTTTTCCTCCTGGAGCTGTTCTTTAGTTCAACGAATTTTCATGCTGATTTGCTCATGTGTTCGAGTATCTTTTGTTCATATTAGCTGCAGGAGAGAGCACAACACATTTGAAATAAACTCTCTTCAATAGACATAAGTTTTTCTTCTTTTATATACACTTTTCAGCTAAATAAGGCAAATGGAAGTAGTAGAGAACGTCAGGACACCTGCTGTAGCAATGAATACTTAGAGACTTTGCATTTCAGTGAATCATTTTCTTTTCGTTAGATATTAGAGCACACAAAGTGCAGTTACGCCTGCATAGCACGCTCCTGTCATACAAGAAGAGATGCATTTAGATTGATAGCTTGTATTAGAACGATTGCCTTCTTGCTTGCAATTTATTTTCCTTTAATTTTTGTTAAACCAACCTTTATATGTTCCACTGCGCATCGAGAGTTTGCCTACTACCTCGTATTTCGTTAACTGAGGTCATACAACGTTGTTGTTTGTTCAGGGGTCAAACTTCACGCAATGTTGGACTTTTTCCAGGTATTGGCTTTCTATGGATTTATAACAGGTAGCAGAAAATTTCAGATTCTACCAACGAATTTCAGCCTTACATCAATTTTTCTTAGAATTACGTTCATATGATCATTCCATTTCACCTCACTTCGAACTGATTTTCTTAAGGTTCAACAGTTTTTAGTGTATCCATTGATTTGGCGGTAATAAAGTAATCGAGTAATTTACTTATGCGCAGGTCCTTAAATTTATTTATGTGGAAACTCAAATACAAGTCACCACTACAAGCATCGATGCTCCGCTTGCCTCCTTGCATTTTGATACATTCTTTTGGCACTGAAATATTCAGACAGAAAAAAGCAGTTGAAGCACGCAGTCTGATGTACTTGCAGCGTTACTAAGACGATCTATACAGAATGTGTTCCGGAAGTATATTAAATTCATTTATAAGAGATAGTCGTAAAGGGTCGATCGTCAGCTCATTAAAATCCGCCTGCGACCATGAAACTTCTTCATTGTGTCAGTCCTTCTCTACGTATTCAACCATCAATGCGACACATGTTCCCAATGAAGGATAACTTACCAGAGACTTCACTTGTATATGTCTGAATTTTTTCCCTTTCGTTATACCTGATACCGCGAAAGCCACCTCTTTCTGTTAAGGCCTTGAGGGAATTCCTGCAATGCTACGTTGTAGGTGTCTGCACTTCAGATGTTCGTGAAACATTCCTAGACTAAAATTACTTCTTCGTTTTTCTGAAAATTCCTGCCTCGGAGTGGTTTCTTCATCCGAGGACGAGGGAGAAGCCTCTGCGTGTCATGTTAGGAGAACACAGATTGAGAAGAAAAATTCTGTGCCCCAAAGAAGCAACGTGTGTGACCTTATCCTATGCAGAATGAGCCAGCGCGATATCGTGGAGCAATCTTCCCGCGACTCTTTCTCTTGACAGTCTTCTCTAACTTCCTCTGGAGATTTCGGTGTGACGGTTTGACCGTTACTAAGATGACGTGTTATCACTACATCGTGAAAGTTTGGCAAACGTTGGGTGGGTCTTCGCCGTTTCTGGCAGTAGTGATCCCAAATGTCTGTATTGCTTCCTATGCTACTTTCTCTGTGGGATATGTTCATATAACCTGCACCCTTTCGTTGAGATTAACAGGTTAAAAAGTCACCTCTACTGGCCTGACATGAAATAAATTTCGCTGCTGGCTCCTTTTGGTTGGCTCTTTGACTGGGAGTAAACAGTCGTGGAAGCCTACAGGAGGCGAAATTCGACATGTTGAAATTGTGGTGTAAGATTCTGAAAACTGCCCCGTGACAAATTTTCACTATTTCCATTATATTTTCAACTGTGATACTCCGGCCTTGGAGCCACCACTTATCGTGCCAATCTTCTTTCTTCACAGAGAGATAATGTGCCATTCCGTTCTTCGACAATCGTGGTTATCTAATCCCACTTCAAGGATCTGTGCCCAATAATCGCTTTGTGGTATGATGGTGAATTGATTCTGTACACTTGTGCTGCGTCAACATGGATTATAGGAGAATTATTCCTCGTCAAACGCAGGGAAAGAATTACCGCACGATTCTCCAGTTCAGCAATGGGCTGCACCATTTTGTTTGGCTCCTCTAGCGGCATGTTGAGGCACTGTAGTGCGGGGCTTTAATATGCCGGAAAAATGCTGACATGAAGATATGTGAACAGTAATTTGGGCACTCATATCTTCCACGAGCTGCCAGTGTCCGCACATCTCCGCATTCAAGCCGTCGTGCCAGCATTTTTGTAGACATCGCCAATACATTAATGACGTCGACACCTTCCTCATTTGTTAACAATGCTATACGGTCAGTCATTTAATATGCTGAAGTCCCCGTCACACCATCAAAAGTTATGTCAGTATTTTTATTTGGAAGCACTGTTTCAAGTGGCGAAGATGTCGGAAAACGATTGACCGTTTGTTGCATTCTCAGTAACTGTGATTGTAAAACAAATAAAAATGAAAGAAAACGGACAAGTGGTTGTTGGTTGTTTGAGGGAAAGGAACGACATAATGCATCTTAATTTGCTTACTTAACCTTTTGAGACCTGAATTTTTTCTGGAGGGAACAAAATAACTAATTATGAAATAATCTCTACTGTAATAAATAGCAAAATGATCACTCAATAATTACCATGCAAAATAACAATAAAAATTTCTGTTTTGCAGTAGAACATAGCGAACCAAACACATCCGTGTATTCTGGTGGTCACGACCTGCTGAGCACTGCTGTGCTCTGCTACGTTGACTTGCTGATATTTTTATAGTGATGTCAACAATTGGCAGCACTTGCGCATGATGATAAGGTTGAACATTCATAAATGTGTGCTTAGGGTTTCCCAAGGGAAAAAGTACCTACGTCACAGATAAGACTCAGTAAAGCTTAACGCACACAGTTGCAGGCGAAAGGTCTGAAAGGGTTAAACCAGATATCTCTAGCAGCTTAACAAAAATTACTAATGGTGTCACGTACAGAATAGAGAGGGACAACTTGGTAATCAGAGAGGATATTGCAGCGAGACCCAAGAGAAAGACAGGCCTCGGCGCTACGTCACGAAGGTAGGCCTGAACTCGCTCGCTCGCTCAGCTCAGCCGACAAAATGCGTTTCTAAACCTGTTAACTCACAACTGGGTGTGTACGAACTAATGAGTATTGCATCTTGTACAGGAATCTGCTATTGACAACTCTTACTGATTAACAATACTATAACAAAATTCAATTCGCTATCAGTGCTCGGTATAAATGTTGTAACGACTTCTTTATAGCATTTAGTCTCTTCTGCTTAATAGTCCTCATCTCATACAACAGGTGCTGCCTTATGCAACCAATAATCATTTTGGCTTCATTTTCATTTTATGCTGCCGCAGTACAGCCGTAACAAATTGTTAGTAGGCCTATAGACTTGCGATATTGTAGGAATAACAACAGTAAGACTCCACAATAGCGGATTCCAGTAGAAGACGCGATTCTCGTTTGTATGTACACACCTAGCTACGAGTTAACAGGTGTAGAAACGCAGTTTGTTTTCTGAGTTGAGTGAGCGAACCCAGGCCTCGCGACGTACGCTTCGAAGTGTGTTTTTCTTGAAGGCCACGTATTGCAGTTGAAAGGTTTGGAGTAACTGAAATTTCTGGCCACAGGAAGGTAATCTGAGTGATTTTTAGTGTTATGATATCAGCAAACGCCAGGAAAATAAGTTTTGTGAAAGCTGCAAAAGCCGCGCGGGGTAGCCGTATGATCTAGGGCGCCTTGTCGCAGTTCGCGCGGCTCGCCCCGTCGGAGGTTCGAGTCGTCCCTCGGGCTAGGGTGTGTGTGCTGTCCTCCGCGTAAGTTAGTTACGTTAGGTTAAGTAGTGTGTAAGCCAAGACACCGATGTCCTCAGTAGTTTGCTTCCATAGTCTTTACCATAAACTTCCCAATTTTTCCAAAAGCTACAAAACACATATGTAGTCCAATAACAGTTTTACTTAATTCAAGAAAAGTACGTTTAATTATTATTTCGTATAGCACGAAGATTAATGCTGTAGTGAAGTAACATACAGCTATAAACAAATAAGGCTAAACGTCTTAAATATATACGGATTTAGAGCAGCACGTAACTAATTATTGTTAAAGCTACATGTTCACGTTCCTTAATTACTTTTTGATAATTTCATGAGAATGACGTGCATTTACAGACTACCAGTTATTATGTAAGAGTCCGAAAAGTAAGTAATTTTCCGTAGCTGCTGTGTGAAATACAACTGTGATTTAATCTGACGAACTAAAACCGCATGTTACCACATAAAAAGAGTACAGTGTTTCACAGAATCATTCATTAACCACATTCCGAATAGTTAAATATAACCATTATTGTATAAATTTATGCTGTATAGCAATTTCTTACACCTGTGACCAAAACTTACGGACGAAAGTAATTTCCACATCATATGTCACTACCAAGAAACAAAGCTCGAAAAAATCTTCGACCATATATAGAGCTCTACATTATAGAAAAGTACAGTACAATTCTGTAGAGAAAGTAGCTGAAATGAGACGAACAGAAATGACACTTTTATTCGAAGACAATAGTTACACTGAAGTCACCACTATTCATGATGATCTCCTGGAAATTACAAAAGGTGCGACATAGAACTTAATAGGGTGTGTGATCACCACGGACCAAGTATGTATGCTCTGCAACGTTCGCCGATGCTGGCCTCAATTTTGGTAAGGCGTTCCTGTGGTAGGGAGTTCGAGTCCTCCACCAGCGCATATAAGAACTGCTAGATGGTCGTTGGTACATGCAGATATGCTCCAGTACGTCTCCTCACCGCAACCCACAAGTCTTTGATGGCACTGAAGACGGGAGATCGGGAGGCCAGTCCATTCGCCGAATATGCTCTCGTTCCAAGAGCTCCTCCACCTGCACTGTTCGATGCGGTTGCGAATTGTCATCCACAAAAATCAAGTCAGGGCCGAGTGCACCCCTGAAAATACGCACATGGATTAGGAGTACAGTGTCACAATAACCTTGACCGGTGGTTGTACAATTTCAAATATTTAGAGGTCAGTATCTTCATCCAACATCATGCTTTACCACACTGTAATAGCGGGACCACCAAAATTATCGTTTTTCGCCTAGTTCCTGACAGCATTACGTGCTCCCACCTGTCGCCATATCAGGGTAGGTCCACAATCACCAATCAGACTGTATCTGCTCTCATCCGAGAACAGCATGTTAACATATTGCTCAAATTCCTAAGCTGCTGGCATCATTGCAAACTCTGCCGGCGACGTGGATGCGTCAAGGGAACTCTACGTACACGTCGTCGGGCAAAGGGAGACCCCAAATGCAGTAGCCGTGCCAGTGTGGAGAGTAAGAATTCGTGCCTTGCAGTCCTGTTAAATGTGGCTGCGATTGAAACCTCTGTATAACGTGGGGCCCTTCTTACGAGTTGCACAATATAGTAACCATCTGCTACTGTAATTGACCGTGTCGACCAACTGCTCTTCTTCAGACAACGTTGCCTGCAGTTCGGTAAGCTGTGCATACACATGAAACAATGGTTCAAATGGCTCTGAGCACTATGGGACTTAACTTCTATGGTCATCAGTCCCCTAGAACTTAGAACTACTTAAACCTAACCAACCTAAGGACATCACACACATCCATGCCCGAGGAAGGATTCGAACCTGCGACCGTAGCAGTCCCGCGGTTCCGGACTGAGCGCCTGAACCGCTAGACCACCGCGGCTGTGAAACAATGCTGTGATCAATACTAAACTCCTAAGCCACGCTCATCACGCTTCATTCTTCTTCTAGTTTCCCTACGATTCTTTCCTTTGTGACGCCATCAAAATGTTGTCTCTGGGCCACTATATAATAAAGAATACCACCAATGTGCCCCGTGCTGCTCGCCGACTGACAGATGCTGATGTCCCCCGTTCTTCAAACGTTTGTTGTTGCGAGTATAACCCCATTTTCTCACCACGGTCATGCTGGCTTCTCGCCATATGACGTCGAACTTTCAGTGCACGACTGGGAGACCTTTGCAAACAAGATTAATATCTTACGTTCCTTTAGCTAGCTTTACCTTAATTTTTGCACGGCAGTGCACTACAATATATTCAAAACATTCGGTTTGAGGAACCAGGTTTATGTTTTGTCTTAAACTTATCACACGAAGATCTGAATGGATGCATTTACTGCTGCTTCAGGTATATTCCAAGTTCCAACAATGCTTTCTTTTTGTTTACGGATTAGGAAACATTGCTTATTTTTTTAACAATTTAAATTTTTCCAGTTAAACACCACCAAGTCTGCATTTGTTTCGGAAGGAAAGTAAGCACAGAAATAGGCCTACGTTTTTTTACTGATGCGACATTGCGACAACCCTTGAGGGACGGTGGAAAGGGCATAGTAGCGAGAGACGGTTATATATGAACCTTCAGTGCCCGCAGATCTTCGTGCTCGCGCATCTCCGGACACAACTGAAGACCTGTACCGGTCAACATTAAAAAATAATAATAATAAAAATAATAATAATAAATATTCTAACGTAGATTTTTCTGTGGTACATTAAAATTTTTTCCGACTTCGTTTCGAAGCGTGCATTTAAGTTATAAAAACATGGTCAAAGACTGTATTATTGTGCCTCACTTGCTTAATGTTAAGAAACTGAGGCATGTTACATTCTTCAGCCTGGTTTTCAGTAACAACTTAGTCAACCATCGAAATTACTGTCTATATATTTTCTCATGTCTGGCTTCAGTCGCTTGCTTGCATTTTTCATCAATACATCAGCACCAATTTTTATACTTCAATTGATGCAATCCGAACCTTCGTTAACACTTTCCTCTTAAGATACAATCGCTTCACCTCTGAGTTCAGAATAACTAACAAAACTACCAGAAACGAAGAATTACCTTCAACAGATACACATATAGATTCAAGTAATAATGACTGAAATCCACAGAAGCGT
This sequence comes from Schistocerca gregaria, assembly GCF_023897955.1. Classification (NCBI taxonomy): domain Eukaryota; kingdom Metazoa; phylum Arthropoda; class Insecta; order Orthoptera; family Acrididae; genus Schistocerca; species Schistocerca gregaria. Next base: position 351,969,615 of record NC_064931.1, read on the forward strand.
AAATCGTGAACACTGCACGATGGCATGCACATATCCAGCATTAACAAGTTTTGCACTAAGCAGGGCAGTCATAAATACATTGACGGAAAAAAATCGCAACAGAAAAAAATAGTTAACTTAGAGTAATGAAATATCTGAGAATACATTTGTCTAGGTAACATACTTAAGTCATTAACACACCGAAATACTGATACACTAATAACAGGAGTAGCCTCCAGAATGGTGAATGCAAGAATGCAAACGTGCATGCATTGTGTTTTACAGAGCTTGCATGTCCGTTTGTCAAACGTAGTTCCATGCCTGTTACACTGGGTCGGTCAGTACAGGCACGGTTAATGCTGTTTATGGATGATGCTGGAGATGTTGGCAGAGGATGTCCTATGTGCGCTCGATTGGAGACGGATGTGGTGATCGAGCAGGCTAAGGCAACAAGTCAGCACTATGTAGAACATGTTGGGTCATGGCAACGGTATATGAGCGAGCGTTATCCTGTTGGAAAACACCACCTGGAATGCTGTTCATTAATCGTAGCACAACAGATCGAATCATCTAATTGACATACATATTTTGCAGTCAGCGCATGCGGAATAACAACGAGGATACTGCTGTTGTCATACGATATCCAGCCCCAGAGCGTAAATTAAGGTGTAGAAAGTCCAGTGTGTCTATGATGCAGACAGGGTGGTTGCAGGCCCTCAACTGGTTTCCTTCTAACCAACAAACGGCAATCCCTGGCACCGACGCAGAACCAGGTTTCATCAGAAAGCTAAACGAAAAGCTCTCGCTTGACAGCAATCAGGTCGCAAATGGTATTGGTTCGAGGTCAGTGGAATGCGCGTTATAGGGCGTCTGGTTTGGAGTAGTCCTTGAAGTAACCGATTTGTAACAGTTCGTTGTGTCACTGTGGTGCCAACGGCACCTCAGACTGCTGATGCATATGCAGTACGATGCACCAGAGACATACGCCGAACACTATGTTTTCTCCTGTCGGTAGTGGCACGTGGCGTCCAAAGAGCACGGTCTTCTAGGGACCGTCGATTCTCTTGACAACCGCTGCCTGCAGTCATGAACAGAGGCTACATTTCTGCGAAGTCTTTATGAAACAGGAAATGTATGGTGTTTACGAGTCTACACGGAAATGTGGCGCTGTTCATTATGGTAACAAACTCTGGTACTCTTTAAACCCTTTAATTTATTGACACTAAGGCGACGTTCGCCAAGATGAACCAAAAGTTCTTTTCTTGTTGCAGTTGTCGGCAATTGTTTTATCATCTGCGGTATACACACAATGGCAACTGAATTAGACATAGTTGCCATGTTAGGAGAGAGCGATTACGTTGAGACGGTGCATCACGTTCCTGGTATGTCAGCGGTTATTCTGGCAATTGTCAGCGTGACAGTCAAGGAGAAGGAACTAGGCGAGCAGTATCAGCGCGTTCTAGGCGGGCCAGATGATGAATACACAACATATGGGTCACCCTATACCAGTACTGTACTGTCACATGCTTATACGTGCCAAAGGTTAACCACGACTACGAATCACAAAAACCGCCTCCGCCCGAGTCATCTATGATTGGCTACAAATACTGCTGACTATCGCGAATTGTGACAGTGGTTGGCAGTCAACAAGTCACGGTAAGCTTAATACTGTAAAACAACATGTAGTCGTCCGGAAGCAGTTTCTTTACTCACTATTAAATCCAGAAGTCGTCTCCTCAAATAAGCCCTTTTCTTCCTTTCACGCCACAGAGCATGACTTGTAGCTTGAGTGCAGGGACACCGCCTTCGGAGGCATGGAGCAACAAAGAATTAATCCTGGACTGATGCATTACTGTATATTTGGATACAATCAGAGGGCTGGTTGCTAGGGCACTGAAAATGACTCGAAGCTGTACATCCCACGTCCCACCAGGGACTAGTTCTGGGCGCTGCTGGAGATATACACTGGTGCGAACCGAACGAGGTGGCGCAGTGGTTAGCACACTGGACTTGAGTTCGGGAGGACGACGGTTCAGACGTGCGTCCGGCCATCCTGACTTAGGTTTTCCATGATATCCCTAAATCGCTTCGGGCGAATGTCGGGATGGTTCCTTTAAATGGGCGCGGCCGACTTCCTTCCCCATCCTTCCCTAATTCGATGGTATCGATAACCTTGCTGTTTGGTCCCCTCTCTCAATCAGCCAACCAAGCGACACGGGTGCGGACACGTGCATTAGCCAGTTGAGGCATTCTGTAGTCTACCATCGTTTCCTACTGCGGCAACAGTCGTTAGTTCATGCACATCACGTCGCTCATAACCCATACCTTCAGTAGGACTAAGCGTCTCCCCATAATTTCCTATTTCTGTCAGATTTCCTTACAAATCACTTCGTGGACATGTGGTTGCGTGTTTTGTCTCCCGATGTCCATGAACTGACGTTGGACTTCTTCATCCCAACTTCAACCAATCTCTGTGTGTTGTGGGTGGCGCTTTAGGGATCATGGAACGCTTTTGGAACCTCGTAGAATTCGACTAGACACATGCCGTCACTGTCATTGTGTCTGCCACGTACGTATCTTAGATGCAGTTGCTCGTGAGTGTACGACACAAAAGATTCTGTCTGGTTGCAAATTTAAATTATCTCGTGGACTACAGGATATCTTGCGATGTAGCGTCGTTACTTCCAGTAGCATTGCGGGTACATTTAACATTTTCGGTCTATACAGGGATTGTGAAATAAGTCGGCGCATAGCATGATGAATGATCTGGAGATATCCATTCCCATACATTTCATGTCACAGTGTTGAATGACTACACGCATTATATTTAGGGTATACAACCGTGTCCGTTACTGAACGCTAGTTGAACGGGTAGGTTGTGGTGACAGTTTCTACAATTAGCTGTTCCTATTGGCATATAGTCGTAGATACTGTGAGCATCTCCGACGGTGACGCAGGAGGAAGATATTCTTGAAGTTCACTCTGTCACACGTTCAATAAATTATGACGGTTGAAGGGCGACTATTAGGGTTGAATATGCTTTCGATGGCGATGTCATTAAAGGTGGAGCAGAGCCTCGGATCATACAAGGCTGCCTAGTAAATTGGCGGCGTCCCTTTTCAAAGCTATTAGTGCGGCGTTCGCTTTAGTTGACGTAGTAAGACCGTGTAAAACCTGAGGTCTCATCCTGCACAGGGATTTTAACGCCACTTTACCTCTATACTAACCCAGTGCCTGAAACATTTCTCCATCTCGTTCGGAATAGTAACTCTGGAGAGACCAGTAACTATGATGTCATATCTTCATATTAATATACAGGATGTTCAGCAGTCCATGTTATAGGATTCTGTTGGCTGTGGAGGTGATTAGTAGGTAAAGTTTTGATACTGAACCAATGTCCAGATATGTACCGTTTGGATATAAAATAAGTTCGGTGAGCCGATCACTTTCAAATCTCCTACTTCACGGCGCACAATCAAATAAGAGGGCACTATTGTCATTCCATATTGTAACTTTGACATTACACATCATTTTCGTCCGACAACAAAGGTTACATGACACTGGTACTATCACTTCTAGGAGGGTTGACTGTGGTGCCTCGCTGACACGTCACTCTCTTGGATTTTAAGAGGAGTCTTCGTCACGTAGAAGAGCACACGACGATGGGTACTCGAAATGTTGCCCGTGACAGGGGCTCCTGTAGAGAACACACATAAGAACTCATTGCCTTCTCTGTGTGCTTACCGTAAGGCGGGAAATTTAAAAGCGATCAGGTCTTAAAACTTATCTTACATCCAAACGGTACGTTTCCAGACATGGGTTCCTTATCAGTATTTCAGATACAGTTTCCCTTTTACTGCTCCGAGAGAAATTTAATCATAGTTGTGAATCACCCTATACACTCCGCGAGCCAGTAAACATTGGATGATGTACGCCCTTCGCAGCACTAGCAGTTATTTTCTGTCCCATTTCTGACAGTGAATGAGGGAAAAATAGCTATCTATATTCCTCTGTACTGGTTCCCGTCAGATGGCCAAAGTTAAGCGCTGTCGGTCTTGGATGGTTACTATTCGGACCTGCCGAGTGCTGTCGGCAATCTGCCCTTATGAGGCCAGTTGAGAAGCTACTTGATTGAGAAGTAGTGACAGCGGACACGAAAACTGACAATGGCCAGGAGAGCACTGTGCCGACACATGCCCCTGCGTATCTGCATCCGGTGATGTCTAATGTCGGGGGAGTGCACCGTGGCCTGTCGGTACCTTTGGGCCTTCAAGGCCTGTTCGGACAGTGTTCCTTTTTGTATATTTCTCTGTATGAACCCTAATTTCTCATATCATATTTTAATGATTCTTGTGCATTAAATACGATTGTGACGGATAAGTCGCAGAGTTTTCATCGAATACTTTTCTGTCTTATTTACATAAACCGGGTTTTGAAAGAACAAAGTGGTCATTTTTCCCAATATTGACGTGTTCATTTTTCCCCATGTTCTATACTAGAGTTAAACGATCGAGAACTAGAGTGAAAGTGTTGTGTGAGCCCTCTGCCGTGTACGTAATTGTAAACTGCAGAGTACTGATGTAGATGTAAATGTAGATGTAGATTACGTATAATCAAAACGTTTGAGATTCTGTTATTCTTCCTTGACAGATACGCGATATTACGTCAGTTTATGTTAAAGATACGGCATTTCATATACCGCACTGGATTCTGTTATTAAGAAATGCATGGTTGTATCTTCGCTGCAATTCGATGATATCATACAGAGTCGAAATCCTTGCGAAAATCTAGAGACATGGAATTTACCTGTACTCCTGCATCTTATATGCTACGGCTCGTTCTGGATTCACAAGCATGTATAGCAGAGGCACTATATTTTGATTAGAATAACTTTGTCAGTGACAGATGTCAATGGTGGGGAGCGGAAATGCCAGCTCGTACACTGGTAGTTTCGTTATGCGAAAAATAAAAAATAAATCCACCTTCCCCTCCCCTTTCCCTACGACCAGCGCAGTCTCTGTCGTATGGCAAAACTGCTGGCTGTGCCTGCAAAATGAAATAATGGTATGGCATCATTGGCCAGGAGACCACGTCTGAGGCTGTTCGGCCGCCTGGTGCCAGTCGTTCTATATGACGCCACTTCGGCGTAACAGGAGAGCTAGTGATGTTATAAGCAATATTTTATGTAATGTACAGACCATCACATGGAATTGCATCTTGTTGCTTGCCAAATAGCATGGCGGCTGAGAGAAGTCGATGGAATACTGTAGCAAACAATGCCGAGGACTAGGGCAGCAGCCAAGGTTCATAAGTAATAAGACCGGGAATGCCACAGTCACTGCGGTATTGAGGTGTGAATCCAACATCTAAGTCACGTGATTCGAGTCAGAAAGCTGAATGTCCTTGATTACGAGCAATGTGAAGTGGAGCTGACACAGTTTTTCTCATTTAGCGTAAAATCAAACATTTAATTTATAAATAAAAGGACATGTATTGTTGCTACTACATATATAGTGGAGCAGGTAACCTAATGTCTCGTAGACCCCTAATACTAATGCGATTGTTAATCTAAGGAGTATTTTGCTCCTTAGATGTAGACCGCGATGAAAGACTGAGATACTAAGAAGATACGATGTTAATATCAAATTTACTGCTGGGGTTTCCTCTATTTTCATCGTTTTCTACTATATTACGATATATATTGTTTCGTTATCTGTAATCGGTTAAACGAAAGTTGTATAACATAAACCCTAATGTTGGGTAAAAAACTGGACATTATGAATATAAACGGATGTTATTTCTTATAAAAGCATGACAAAATATTTCACACTTTTGTTGAGGAATCGTCAAAAAACTAATGCAGCCCGACATCTTTTTTTTCGTCTACTCCTGTGGGAACGGCAAGCTAGAAGACTTACAGTGCAACGAAAACAGGTATTCACTCAAGAACTGTAAATCAGTTCCTTGTAAGAAGAACTGTAAGTTCATTTCACCTAGCCACACATAAAAACGATACCTACCGCATTTCTTTTGGGAATTTCAGAAAAGTTGGGTTCATTGTGGTAACTGCATGTGTAATGGCAACAAGACAAGTCGTTCAATTGTTAACAGCAATGTTTGAATTCAAGTACAAATCAAAAAATTGTGTAACTCTCAGCTCCACTTCACATAGAGGTCCGCATCTCGTGGTCGTGCGGTAGCGTTCTCGCTTCCCACACCCGGGTTCCCGGGTTCGATTCCCGGCGGGGTCAGGGATTTTCACTGCCTCGTGATGGTTGGATGTTGTGTGATGTCCTTAGGTTAGTTAGGTTTAAGTAGTTCTAAGTTCTAGGGGACTGATGACCATAGATGTTAAGTCCCATAGTGCTCAGAGCCATTTGAACCATTTTCACATAGAGCATGATAATAGAGACTCGGTTTCTTGGCCCGTATCATGTGACTCAGGCGTTGGTTCCAGTATAATGACAACATACGCAGTCTGTGTTATCATGTTCTATGATAGCAGCAGTCGGCAGAGTAGCCTGTCTGGAAATCCCAAGTCGTCAACTACTCAGTCTGCCTGCCTGCTCGCAAGCCACATCAGTATGGAAAGGTAATGTCAGGAACGACACACAAATACTCAGAATATTCACCAAATATAGTTACATTAGTTCCACAAGAGGTACACAGATACCGATTACATATTTTAACTGGTAATAAAACCACGATGCCAATACAATTTTCACCACCCATCTAATACCATCATCAACAGGTTTATTAATGCTTATATGTAAAATACTTATCTCTAAAATATTCGAGGTTCCACACATACCTTCATTAACAAATAAAACGCAGTCTGAAAGAGAGTTACGTTAGCTGTGAGTTGAGCCTATATCACATAATGCTGAACAACAGAGGAAATTATTGTACAGCTACACAAAAAGGTTAGCCCCTATGGGAATTGTTTATGTTATTGACTTCCATTTCTTTGTGAATTACTAGGAAAATTTGGTAACAGAATGTTATAAGAGCGTCATTTGACTTAAGAGGGGTAGGACGTCAAACGAGTCGACTTGGATCAGTGTCTATACTTTTACAAATAAGTTCATAAAACTTTGTCAGCATCACCAGAAAGGATTCAGAATTCACACTCATTTCAGTGAAAGTTCAAAAACATAACAAAATAATTTTTTTTATGTGCGAAATTTCATCGTTTTTTCACTTACTGATGGCTGCATTTGTTGCTATAGGTACACTTTTATTCATAAGTTAGCGAGATTCTTCGATAAATTTTGCGCAGCATATATACCACACTTACAGGTGTATGAAACTCAAGAATTTATTTAATTTATGAAAAAACGAATGAGCTGTTGTATTTTAAACTTCATGTTTAGAAAAAAAATTGTAGCTAATTACCTCAATTTTTACCACAGTTTTTAATAGATTGGGAAAATTCTAGAGTTTCATACACCTTTAAGTATGGTTTGTATGCTATGCAAAAGTCATCGAAGAATATCTCTTACTTATGAAGAAAAGTGTACCTATAGCAACAAATACTGACATTAGTAAGTGAAAAAAATGAAGAAATTTCACATGTAACAAAAATCATTTAGTTATGTTTTCGAACTTCCACTGCTATGAGTGTGAATTCTGAATCCTTCCTGGTCATGCTGACAAAGTTTTATGAATTTATTTGTAAAAGTATAGACAGTGGAAATTAAAATTCCCTGTGGTGCCTCTCCTGCTCCCAGTCGGCCCGTTTTACGTCCTACCCCCCTTAAACAGTAATGTAGGAGCATGAAAAAATAAGTTGTGAACGTTTATAGGTTTCTGCAGTTGCTACTTGTAACGTAAAAATTGTTTCAAAATTGTTCCATAAAAGATATAATTTCAGCTATGTACAAAATTAATATATGTAATAATAGGATAAAAGCAAATTTCAGAGATAAATCTTGTTTCTTTAATATATGTAATATGTTTAAAATTTGTAAATAACTGCATATGATGGTCTGGGAGTTGAGAGTTGACATGACTATAGCAGCAATTATGTGACAAAACTAAGGAAAGAGCGAGTAGAGAATGTTTAGGGCTATTTTGTCGCTGTCCTTGGTGATAACATTGGCTGCAGGTAGTTTGAACTACCTATATTTGAGTGAACAGTCCGCATTTCAGGAAACGTATCTTCATAGTGTATTAGTATGTACAGTTGCACTGACCTTGATATTGATAATCATTTCATATGGCGAGAGATGGGAATACTTAATACAGCCAGCAACATTGTCAAACATGATCTTTTCAGTGGTCCGGGTTTTGTGGTCTGAGGCGACATAATGCTGCATAGACGTGCTGACCTCCAAAACTTTGAACATGCTACACTCACCCGTCAATGTTATTGTGATACATGACTCCTTCTCCATATGCGCCGTTTCGTGGTTAATTCGGCCCTGACCTTATTTTTACGGATGACAATGCGCGACAGCACATAACTGCCTAGGTGGAGGAGCTCTTGGAACGAGAGGTTATTAGACGTATGGACTGACCTGCCAGTTCTCCCGACGTTAAGTCCCATCGAGCTGTGTGGGATGACGTATTCCAGCACGTCCACATGCACCAAGGATCTTCCATCAGTTGTCAGCCGCGTTGGTACAGGTTTGGAACGTCCTTCCATAGGAACTCCTTACCAGCCTTGTAGTCAGAATGGGAGCACGTTTCAGAGTAATCATACATCTTACTATGAACCCCGTCCCACCTTTTGTGTCGCGCTAAAAACCATCATAAATCGCGGTGACCTCAGTGAAATTACTTCCTTCGAATAAAAGAGTGATTTCTTTTCGTCTCATTGTGTATTTGTTTCAGTTGCCTACTGTTCCATACTGTAGGAGTCCAACTTATGTATAGCCCAAATATCATAGAGCTATGTTTCTTGAGAGTGACAAATCATGCGGATGTTACTTTCGTCCTTGAATTTTGTACAACAATAAATTTACAGAGGACAGCACCGACAAGATGTCATCGATATACAAGGAAAACAATACTGGGTTCCGGACTGATCTCTGTAGCACTCTAGCGAGAACGTGCTTCCAGAACGACTTTTCATTTCTACAGAAAAGACCTTGCTGGATGTTTAAGAAGTTGGTTTCAACTAACATCAGTATTTTGTCTGTAGCATGTTCCTCAGTAACATGTCAATGTTGACGGTATCAGCTCCATTGCTGAAATTTAGCAATTTCAGTATCGTGGCCTGATGGTTATCAGAGGCGTATTTCAGGGCAGCAGTTACCTTAATTAATGCAGTGTTTGTGCTGTGTTGTTTTGCTATATACGGACTGATATTTGTCACATGAACTTAGTTTGCGAATGTATTCAGTAATTCAGTTGTGAACAATATATTCTAGTTGTTGGAATACAGTGTAGAAGATGCTGACTGGTCGTTAATCAAAAGATAATAATGGGATTTCGTTCTTGATGATGGGACGACCCACGCTTCTTTTTCCACTGAGGTGAGGAAAATGAAATATGTCTGGTAAGCCACGTACTGGGGTGTCAGCTACAGTCCGGGTCATAATCCTGGTCATAGTTGTTATGATATCTTTGTCCCCTGTCTCTTACAGGAGATTCTAGTTATTACTTAACTTATTTTTATAGTAACGTATTCTTAGTGAAAATTGTGGAGATTGGTTAAGTATGCTGCATACTCCTTCGGGCGAGGGTTCTTCGTGGCATGAGGATTGATTTGTGTTAAGATACATTCATTCAGTTCATCATCAGCTGAGAGCTACTATACAGTTTCTGATTTAGCCTTTCCGACATCAGGACTACTGATATTATTCAACAACGAAAGAGGCTATCTGATTTTGGTATTGTGAGCGCAATGCGTTTTCATGTTTCGCAGATTTCTGTATTTTTCGTAGTTTTCAGGTTTCAGAATCGTGTTGAAACGTCTGTTGTTCATCATTTGACGTACAGCATTTGTCAGATAAGGAGCACCAGTTTTTGTTACACGTGACTGCAGGTATAGAAGTGTGTATGTCGTAGAGAGTCGTGAGCTTGTGAGTAAGTTCATGTTTTTCGCCATCAGTTCTATGCGCACTGATTATCTGATGCCATTGAGTTTCTGAGTATTTAGCTATAGAGCATTACAATCTATAAGTTCAATGTTCCTACAAATAATGTAACACGATTTTCGATGAGGATTGCAATGATATTATGATAAAGTTTCGGCAACGAAGCATTTCTCTTAATTTTCAGAGGGAGTGTTTCTCAACAAGTCTCTGTTGATGTCTAAAGTTAGGACGAAATACTCGTATTGACACACAACGCTATACTTCAGTTTCTTCGTATAATCGTCATTTATTGTAACACAAACGTAAAAGGCTGGGGCTTCGAAGCATGTTGAGAAGACTGGAAATATTTGAATCCCGCTTGTAGTTAACAACGGAGTTCCGACAAATTCTCTTATCAAAGATCCGCTTCTTAGATATCTAGAACAATCGCTTCCCTATCATACGAGATAAGGGCAACAAATATTCAATTATGTTGAAACACGAGACATTCAAGTCTTGAAAGAGATGTTTCTCAGGTAAAGGACGAAAAATTTGTACATATTCTGCAATAATTTGTAGATCATAGATTTTTCCAAGGAGACTGGTGTTAAGGGCTCTGAGCACTATGGAACTTAAACATCTATGGTCATCAGTCCCGTAGAACTTAGAATTACTTAAACCAAACTAACCTAAGGACGTAACACAACAATCAGTCAGACTCGTGATGAGATTGGAGAGGCCAAGGCAACTGTTACGTCCTTTCCATACAAAGAAAGAGCATTTTGCAAGGCCTGACAATTAAATTTAAATCACAGAGTCTGAGTGCTGATGAAACTACGGACCAAATGACGATAATCACGGGTCAAATACATGTACATTAAGCAAGTATTTAAATTTAATATTCATCCCAGTAAATTAATTTTGTGCTAAACTCTAAAAGTACCGTTGTCTACATCAACATCTACATTTATACTGCTCGAGCCACCCAATTGTGTGTGGCGGAGGGCACTTTACGTGCCACTGTCATTACATCCCTTTCCTGTTCCAGTCACGTATGGTTTGCGGGAAGAACGACTGCCGTAAAGCCTCGAATCGATCTAATTTTACATTCGTGATCTCCTCGGGAAGTATAAGTTGGGGGAAGCAATATATTCGATACCTCATCCACAAACGCACACTATCGAAACCTGGCAGCAAGCTACACCGCGATACAGAGCGCCTCTCTTGCAGAGTATGCCACTTGAGTTTGCTAAATATCTCCTTAACGCTATCACGTTTATCAGACAACGCTGTTGGATCTTCTTTATCTCCCCTGTCAACCCGATCCTACACTAATGAGCATCACTCAAGTATAGGCCGAACGAGCATTTTGTAAGCCCCCTCCTATGTTGATGGACTACATTTTCTAAGGACTCTCCCAATGAATCTCAACCTGGCACCCGCCTTACCAACAATTAATTTTATATGATCATTCCACTTCAAATCGCTCCGTACGCATACTCCCAGATATTTTACAGAAGTTACTGCCACCAGTGTTTGTTCCGCTGTCATAAATCATACAATAAAGGATCCTTCTTTCTATGTATTCGCAATACATTACATTTGTCTATATTAAAGGTCAGTTGCCACTCCCTGCAACAAGTGCGTATCAGCTGCAGATCTTCCTGCATTTCGCTGCAATTTTCATCCGCGAAAAGCCGCATGGAACTTCCGACACTATCTATTAGGTCATTTATATATATTTTGAAATACAGTCTTCCCATACACTCCCCTGTGGCACGCCAGAGGGTACTTTAACGACTGTAGACGTCTCTCCATTGAGAACAACATGCTGTATTCTGTTTGCTAAAAACTCTTCAATCCACCCACACAGCTAGTCTAATATTCCGTATGCTCTTACGTTGTTTATCAGGCGACAGGATAGAACTGTATCGAACGCCTTCCGGAAGTCAAGGAAAATGGCATCTACCTGGGAGCCTGTATCTAATACACTCCTGGAAATGGAAAAAAGAACACATTGACACCGGTGTGTCAGACCCACCATACTTGCTCCGGACACTGCGAGAGGGCTGTACAAGCAATGATCACACGCACGGCACAGCGGACACACCAGGAACCGCGGTGTTGGCCGTCGAATGGCGCTAGCTGCGCAGCATTTGTGCACCGCCGCCGTCAGTGTCAGCCAGTTTGCCGTGGCATACGGAGCTCCATCGCAGTCTTTAACATTGGTAGCATGCCGCGACAGCGTGGACGTGAACCGTATGTGCAGTTGACGGACTTTGAGCGAGGGCGTATAGTGGGCATGCGGGAGGCCGGGTGGACGTACCGCCGAATTGCTCAACACGTGGGGCATGAGGTCCCCACAGTACATCGATGTTGTCGCCAGTGGTCGGCGGAAGGTGCACGTGCCCGTCGACCTGGGACCGGACCGCAGCGACGCACGGATGCACTCCAAGACCGTAGGATCCTACGCAGTGCCGTAGGGGACCGCACCGCCACTTCCCAGCAAATTAGGGACACTGTTGCTCCTGGGGTATCGGCGAGGACCATTCGCAACCGTCTCCATGAAGCTGGGCTACGGTCCCGCACACCGTTAGGCCGTCCTCCGCTCACGCCCCAACATCGTGCAGCCCGCCTCCAGTGGTGTCGCGACATGCGTGAATGGAGGGACGAATGGAGACCTGTCGTCTTCAGAGATGAGAGTCGCTTCAGCCATGGTGCCAATGATGGTCGTATGCGTGTCTGGCGCCGTGGAGGTGAGCGCCACAATCAGGACTGCATACGACCGAGGCACACAGGGCCAACACCCGGCATCATGGTGTGGGGAGCGATCTCCTACACTGGCTGTACACCTCTGGTGATCGTCGAGGGGACACTGAATAGTGCACGGTACATCCAAACCGTCATCGAACCCATTGTTCTACCATTCCTAGACCGGCAAAGGAACTTGCTGTTCCAACAGGACAATGCACGTCCGCATGTATCCTCTGTCACCCAACGTGCTCTAGAAGGTGTAAGTCAACCACCCTGGCCAGCAAGATCTCCGGATCTGTCCCCCATTGAGCATGTTTGGGACTGGATGAAGCGTCGTCTCACGCGGTCTGCACGTCCAGCACGAACGCTGGTCCAACTGAGGCGCCAGGTGGAAATGGCATGGCAAGCTGTTCCACAGGACTACATCCAGCATCTCTACGATCGTCTCCATGGGAGAATAGCAGCCAGCATTGCTGCGAAAGGTGGATATACACTGTACTAGTGCCGACATTGTGCATGGTCTGTTGCCTGTGTCTATGTGCCTGTGGTTCTGTCAGTGTGATCATGTGATGTATCTGACCCCAGGAATGTGTCAATAAAGTTTCCCCTTCCTGGGACAATGAATTCACCGTGTTCTTATTTCAATTTCCAGGAGTGTATGTAGGACATTTATAAGCAAAATGACTATTTCACATACTGTCGGTGAAGACGAATGTTGTAGTTTAAGATAAAATGTTGCCCTCAATGAGGGTTTATTGCATTGTTTTGCATTATTTTGCAATTATGGTTCAAATGGCTCTGAGCACGTAACTTCTGAGGCCATCAGTCACCTAGAACTTAGAACAAATTAAACCTAACTAACCTAAGGGCATCACACAGATCCATGCCCGAGGCAGGATTTGAACCTGCGACCGTAGTGGTTGCTCGGCTCCAGACTGTAGCGCCTAGAACCGCACGGCCACTCCGGCCGGCGAGCAATTATTTTATCCCTGTCAGTAATGTTTTTACTCTTTAATAACTTAATACCAGCGAAGTTAATGTATTTGCAAAATTTTGTAATACACTAATATTTGATTCGCAGGTAGGCAGATACACACAATGAAACATACTCATCAAACAATAAGACAATGACTCACACGTTCCAAATTAGAAAATCTCTGCAACCCTAAACTGGTTTCCATAAAAAAGGTGAATTCATGAAAACATCCTTAACTTGTGTCAAACGCAGATTATCGACAAAAATTTTGGGTGTATTGTTGCTGCAGCAGTTCTTCGCTATAGTACCAAATAAACAGAGCTACAATTCACTTGTCAGCTATATAGAGGACCAAATAATACGACAACATAGGTTGTAGGGAGATGTTTATGGATTGGCGACGAAGCGTCCTTCACTGGATGAACTACGATGAAATACTTGAGTAACTTTCAAACAGTTTAATCGTGTCTTATTTACGCCGTGTCATGTGATCAAAGCAACAGCTAAATTCTCCATTCATCTATATAAAATTTTTTATTTAGTACAGCATTTCGGGATATTTCTCCGATTTATTAAAACCAGAGTATCATAGCATTTTGTCTTTTTATTTCATTCAGCATAGAAAATTGTTTAGACACTCTCAAGTGTACATAAAACCTAATAAGCAAACTAATAATATTTTTTCAACATGATGAACGATCACATACTCTAGAAATAGACACATATTTGGTTTTCTTTCCACACCACAAAATTACAAATGGTTCAAATGGCTCTGAGCACTAAGGGACTTAACGTCTATGGTCATCAGTCCCCTAGAACTTAGAACTACTTAATCCTAACTAATCTAAGTACAGCACACAACACCCAATCATCACGAGGCAGAGAACAAAATCGCATTAGTCTATTTTCGACGATCAGAGACAATCAAGTGGAGTTCTCCAAAACACATTTTCTTTTCTGTCCTACGTTGTTCCTTGTCAAAGTAATGCCATCAAACTTTATTACTTAATGATCATAATCCTAGTATTAAGAAACTGACAATTATAAATAATTTATATCTGCTTTCCATCACAATATGTATTATTAAGGTCTTATAAACCTTTAAGCTACAGACAGCACATTATTTGCCTTACAGATAAGTCTAACTACTAATCGTCCTTTGCTGTTGGATTTTATTTTTACAGGTTTCAACAAATCTTTTTTGATATTTTCGATGGTTTGCATCTCTCATTTACATTTCATTTAAGTAGGTCTTCCGTTTTCTCTTCTGGTCAGGAAGTTTCTAGTATAAAAGTTAAATCTCAATACAGTTACACAACATTGTTGCAACGACACACGGCCCTACTGCCGGGTTACCTTCTCTACGAAAGTATCAGCACTGAAGCCGAAATTGACGAACAATGGATGCAACTTATAACAATATAATTGCAGTTAGTAGTTTAAAATCTAAGGAAAATTTGAGGAAGTTTCTTGCAACGATATCAGATTATGTCACTCGATAAACAGTATTTTCGCAAAGTGAATTCTGTTGAGTGGTGCATGCCACGAATTTATTTTGTTCTGCTACATAAAAATTTCATCACGTTCTCTATATTAATGCAATAGCCATCTGTTTTACATTTGTCCCTAAATAAGAAAACCGCATGATTAAGTGTGTTTCATATACAAATACATAAATAAAAAGTAAGATAAAAATGAAACTTAGAGGGAGAACAATTTAAATACTTCGGCAACCTTTAAGCAAGGTGTAGCGTCAAATATTTCAGTCTCATTAAAGTTTCCCCGGCAGCAAAATTTAAACATTACGATAAAAATAAATATTTCTTGATTTTTCTTTTAAATAATTAACTTATTTTTGGATATTTCACTTAGGTGAATTAAACATACTTTATTTTTCTTCTGATAATTCAAGCATACGCAGTGTCAGCAATAACTGATAAGTCAGTTACTTGAGCCAATACGACACCGGAATAGTAGACATTCAGCAGTAATCATAACTAAAAAAATTATGTGGATTATACTGTTAAGATCATTTCCACGGGAAAAATTTGTTCTTCAAATTTTACCGGAGAATGTCAGATGGCAGGCTACAAAGTGTGAACTCCAAACCGACGAGCAGCTAGAAATTTTGTGTTGTGATGTTGCTCCTGGAAAGGTAAACTTTGCAATACATCAGCGTTGGCGGGGCGTATCCACACATTGTGCTTCTTGTGTAAGCACCGCAGAGCAAACATCCTTAGGGCAGACACCGTATTACACTAACAGAACATCGCCGGAAGTGAAGCGTGGGCTGAGGTGGTGTTGGGCGAGGGGCTGTGGGTGAGGAGGTGGAGGCAGCGCCGGGGGCATGGCGCAGTAAGAGTAGGGGAGGGTGGGGGAACGAACGGACGACGTATAGCGAGAGCCAGCGCTCGCTCAGCTTAAAATCACAGAGTGAATTCAGAAACCGTCATTGTTTTGCTTTGTTAAAAAATAACGGGAGGTTTGGAAACAATAGCGTTGGTCGCGTTTTCATTATACTGCTATTCAAAGTTAATATAGCATGGCAGGAGTGCGATGGGCTGTGGAATGCGTAATTCTTTGTCCAGACCACCGGCTTACTCTTCCTGTACACAGTCCGTCATCTTGCAAACTATTTATAATGAGAATTCAAAATATGAGAGGAGAAGCCCTCGAAAGTCAAGGGCGTGGTTTTCTGGTAGTCTCTGTAGTGGAAAGAGCTTTAATTTTACTATAAATCACAAAAAGTGGTGCCCTTTTGTTCAAATGGTCCTTTCTCCACAAGGCCTTCCCAATAATCATAAAAAATATATCGAATATATTTGATGTTACCGTGTTTCATCTATAAGCTTTGGATCCTTATTCACCCAGATATTGCTGTTGTCCTTCAGGAAGGATTTTTGCAGAGGACCATAAACTTCTTTTACTACTTTTTATTCTACCTTCCAATTGATGACATTAGTATACACTTCCTGCTACTAATACATACCATTGTTTAAATCAACATTTGACTCTCATTGTTGAGTCAGCACAACTATGTTTGTATGAGAAAACTTAGCTTCCTGGGAATGATTAATCCGCTTGACCTTCTAGTGGATGAGTAAGTATAATTTTCAGTGAACATATGCATTAAGGAAATAACTCTTCATATATCATCTCAGAATGTCATTTTAATATACTAAAGGGTAATATGTATATTTGTATGATCGATATATTATTAGTCGCGATGTCTTCAAGCACATCCTACTGGAAGTACATTAGCTTTATTCATGTAGATATCAGTTACGCTGTTTTCTGCCTTTCAGTGCTTTGCTGTAAAATAAGTACACACGTCAAGATATAATATTTGGTGCAGCAAGGGGCAAAGCCATTTATTAGAGGAAAACCTATAAGATATGGTCTTAAGTTCTAGTGTAGAGGATCGAACCATACTAGGATGCTGGTACATTGCCAGGAAAATATGCTGACGATGTCCTTGGTTAAGGAGTAGTTGCGACATATTTCTACCAGCTGGAATAACTACCTTGTAGATTGTAATTATTTCCTTCATTTTATCTACTACGTGAGTAGCATCTAAGATACAGTGAGGCCAAAGGAACGATAAGAGCCAATAGAATTGGAAAAGGTCATACTCTACAGAAGGGAAAAGAACTGTAAAATACATAAAGCGGCATTAGACTTTAGATCTTACAGTTCAGGAAATACATTAGTGGCTTCATGGAATGACAACAGAGTGGTCACAGTGGCAACAAACTTTGATACTACAATTGCAAATCATTCAGTAACGCGACATTCACATCAGGAGAAAAGCTCGACAGCAATTCAACAACAAAGAGTAATTTACCACTACAAGTTTATGGGTGAATTTGACAGAGCTGACCAAAATATTTCACTCTTCAGAGTATCTAAAGGGGAAAGAAATGGTACCTACCGATTGTTGCACCTTTTGTCGATGTAGCTCCCCTCGTAACAACTGTGGTGGTGAATTAGAGAACATGGCGTTTCGTCGAATTGTCAATGAAATTCTGTAATTGCCTTGTTGCTGTGCAAAGAGCAAGACCATCTAAAATTACAAAAATTGATTCTAGGCACGACAGAGTGGAAGATTATGTCACAGATTTGCCATTAGATCTTGTCTTCAGAAAGATGAAACAACTCCACTGTTGCCACTATCAGGATAAAATCTCATGTATCATCTTTCATACCGTACCATACAAAAATATTAAGACAGTACTGAGTTGACGCTTTAATAGTGACACTGTGTTAAATGCGTGTATATACAGCTGAAGTCCTTCCAAAAGTATATTTTTCAAAAACTATGCAAATAAAGAATGTAAAACTATTTTACAGATACAATTTTTACTATAATTATATGATTATTGTGTTTGTTAAAATGGAAACATAAAAGAATTCAACATTATCGGGGTTAAAGGAATACCTACATACTATATAGTGTTTAGCCTTCATCTGAGGTACGATAAACTTATGGACACAATACATCATAAACGTTGATTACTAGTGGAAATATATACTTCTCGAAAACGACTACGTCTCTTGTAACGCACGTGACTGCCGTGTAAATGTTCCATAACATGCGTTTCAAAATTTTCACGTGATAATGAGATGTGGAAAAATTAAGTAGAGAACAACTGACATGAAGGCGGCACCCTGCCCCTACTAGCGCTTAATTACTGCACTGGTTTCCTTTTATGCAATACCATTTGCCGCTGTCAGCTATTACTTTTCTATACTCAGTTTCCTCTCGACGTTACGGGAAATAATATTTATTGCGAATTGTGTATTTCTTGTATAGTGATGTTTTTCCACGCGATGTTTGGGATATGTAATGTGCAGAGTCAGCGAATCTCTTCTGATGCTTCGGTAGTATTCTTATATAAGCAAAATAAAAAGGCTACACATTGTTAAGTACGCTTGTTGTTCATTTGTCAGTCAATAATGCATGATAAATAGCAGGCCTCTATCAGATATTATCTATATCTTGGCTGTATCTTTACATAACACTAAATCTATATCCATCTCCTTCTCCATTTCTTCAATGAATAACAAATTATTCTGTAGCATGTATCTTACCCAAAACGACCGAACTTTCAAGAGGAGATTTAACCTTATCCGTTATCATTGGCGTAGCTTTCTTTTCGACATGCCTCATCTGTTTTCCTTCTGTCCAATAGAGAACCAGTGTCTCTTTCACATTATAAACTGTCTATGCATCGCTTTTGTATGTTTCCTCCTTCCACGTCATCTGTTAGTCTTACTCAATTATTGCTCGCTTTTCCTTTGGGCAATAAACTTCTCCTTCACAATGATCCCCTCTGTACGTCCATCGCACGTTTACGTTAGATGCCACTACTACGAGGTAACACTCGACTAGGACGTACAGAGAAAATTGCTTAATGTTGATAAGACTTACAGTTCTTAAATTCTACATATTCATTAGGTCCTACTATACAGATTGTCGATATTATTATTATTGTTATTATTATTATTACTATTCTTATTATTATTGTGATAATATATGCCCTTCACTATGGCAATTGTTATATTGTCACACTAAAGACGTTTGTTTAGGTACAGAGAATGCTTGTAAGCCTTAATCGTCCCAGGTGAAATAAATGTACAAATACCTCTTCACAAACCCTGTGGACGATATGTAATATTATATCTCTGTTTACAATATTTAACAAAACTTTGTAACTATTTCTCTTTTTAAGGTTTGTTGCGAACTGTGAACTACGTAATTGGTGTAGAATGTGTGAGCTTCTACATGAGAGGACAAGATATCTGCAATTTCAAATTATTTCCGGGTGCCACATAATCTATAGGGAAAGGTACATCGGTCATGAAAACTGTCAGTAACTGTTACACTGAACGATAACGTATGTTTCCTTTTATACCATAATCGGGGACAAAAATAAGGATAATAAACTTGAGTATAATTGAGACTTTGGCTGTAAGCAGTGGTAGACACAGTCGATGAGAAACACAGTAATGCGTGTAAATGCTTGATATGCTTTACTCATATTGGTTGATATTTCCGTGGTACACCGAGAAATGCTAGCTCTGTTTCTTGTTTCAGATTCTCATTCACGGCAACTTTATCACATTTTCCTCACGTAAGCAGTGGCAAGTGCCCAACTAATGGTTGTCAGTAGTAATAAATTGTGATGTGTTCGTGCCATGGTGTTGCTTTTTAGGGACAATGTGTACAAGTACAAGAACAAAGTGGACGCCTAGATAAAGATTCTTAATATGTCCCTGAACGCAAATCCACTTTCTACAGTTATTGCTAATCAGGTAAATTTAAATAATTATTTAAGCAAATAAACAATGTTAAGTTGTGTTTATTACCATAGTTTACATGCTTTTACGTGACAGTGTGGTGATAGAAATTTCAGGGGTCATCCTTAACGCTGTTTAAGTGATGTAACTAGGGCCCAAAAAACTACTTTGTATTGTGCTGCGTATTCGTTACGTATCTGAGGTTCGTATACTTAACTGTCACGGATATTGGTAATGAAAATCTTTGTAACATAATCTGAAACAATTTGGACGTTCTGAATTGTATTTTTGAGAGATTTCACAGTAAAATTCAGTTAAATCGCCCAGCAAGTAATCAGTGGTAAGTTAATATGAACCCATGTTGAGTACACTTAGTTTCTAGGTACACTGTGTTAAGCGCCCACTGATGCGTTTTGAGAATAAAATTATAAAGAATATATACCATTTTTAGATATATGTCACAACTCTAGATATATTTGAAAACAGTGGTTTATCTGAACGAAAAAATCGCAGTGGCCATACTTTACATATATTATTTTGAAGATTTTATTGGAAATTTACTGCGCAGCTTCTCAAAACAACTAACTTGCCCCTTACCTTTGCTTACAGCCGACGCCTTCAGTTCAGAATATTCATAAATTTGTTTATATTTTATAATCGGAAATGCCGGCCGCAGTCGCCGAGCGTTTCTAGGCGCTTCAGTCCGGAACCGCGCGACTGCTACGGTCGCCGGCTCGAGTCCTGCCTCGGGCATGGATGTGTGTGATGTCCTTAGGTTATTTATGTTTAAGCAGTTCTAAGTTCTAGGGGACTGGTGACCTCAGATGTTAAGTCCAATAGTGCTCAGAGCTATTTGAACCATTTTTTTATAATCGAAAATAAACTGAAAGTACTTGTTATTGGCATGTTGCTGCCATACCTCACCTATTAGTCAGTAAACGGCAGTACACACTCATAAGCCTAGGCATAGCTGAGATAGGATCTCAAGGAGGGGGCACGAACTAACCAACCTGCCGTTCGCCTAAACTGAACCTAGATCTTGGGTTCCATGGAGCGATTCTGTGTGTCATGGATTCTAAAGGCAAGTCCTCGTTGGATTTCCGGAGGAATCTGCCACCAAATGTCAGAAGGCAAGTCGCACAATTCCCGTAAATTACTGCACAGTGATATTTGTGCATGGAATTTGAACCCGATGGTGTACCGGATGCGTTCTGCCGGCCTCAGATAGGGCAAATTTAGTAGCTTGGACATCTACGTGTGTTCACTGTCAGCACCTTTATGCCCTTGTGACGTGTTCATTTAACTTGCTGAAAGACGCCATTGCCGTCGAGGAAAACACTAGGCATGAAGTGAAGCAGATTTTTTGCAGTAACGTTCACGTAGTCCGCAGTTGTCCTGGCGTCTTCGATTACTACTACAGGACACATGGAAATTCAGGTGGTTGTCATCCGTAGCATAATACAACAACCGCTGGCAGGTGTCCACAGAGTAATTCATGTCTCGAACTGTTGTTCGCGTTGCTGACGGCCAATCCAGACACCACCACCGACCTGACATATCAAAAAAGTTAGGTTATCCGTCCAGGAGAGACACTTCCACGACACCTTTGCTTCGTAAAGTATTCTACTGTGTTGTTAGATCTGCCACCTACCACCACCTGTCCTATTCTACAGAGCGGACAAACTTCCAACTTACACTTTCATCAGTGAGACTTGGGCGTTCCACATCTAGTTGGCTACTTATAGAACCACCGTTCTTGAACCACATTTCATAGATCTTGATTAAATTGTTGTTTTGTTGTGGTCTTCAGTCCTGAGACTGGTATGATGCAGCTCTCCATGCTACTCTATCCTGAGCAAGCTTCTTCATCTCCCAGTACTTACTGCAACATACATCCTTCTGAATTTGCTTAGTGTATTCATCTCTTTGTCTCCCTCTACAATTTTTACCCTCCACGTTGCCCTCCAATGCTAAATTTGTGATCCCCTGATGCCTCAGAACATGTCCTACCAACCGGTCCCTTCTTCTTGTCAAGTTGTGTCACAAACTCCTCTTCTCCCCAATTCTGTTCAATTCCACGTCATTAGTTATGTGATCTACCCATCTAATCTTCAGCATTCTTCTGTAGCACCACATTTCGAAAGCTTCTATTCGCTTCTTATCGAAACTATTTATCGTCCAAGTTTCACTTCCATGCATGGCTACACTCCATACAGATTCTTTCAGAAATGACTTCCTGACACTTAAATCTATACTCGATGTTAACGAATTTCTCTTCTTCAGAAACCCTTTCCATTGCCTGTCTACATTTTATATCCTCTCTACTTCGACCATCATCAGTTATTTTGTTCCCCAAATAGCAAAACTCCTTTACTACTTGAAGTGTCTCATTTCCTAATCTAATTCCCTCAGCATCACCTGACTTAATTTGACTACATTCCATTATCCTCGTTTTGCTTTTGTTGATGTTCATCTTATATCCTCCTTTCAAGACACTGTCCATTCCATTCAACTGCTCTTCCAAGTCCTTTGTAATTGAAAACTAGACCGACTTCGTTGCTTGCAAAATTCTCTTACCCTGACACAACCTATAACACTCTGACATTGATCAAAGTCTTTTTCATCAGTGAAATTTATCATCAGAAAAATGATTCGTCATTTATCTCAATGCAAAACACCTTAACATAATTTTTTAACCTAAGAGTGTTGCTGGCTCTAAGAGCCTTATGGTTCACGTGAGAGTGGTTAATGGACATGTGCAAAGTCAGGCAGGTGTCGCCAAATTCCTGTTAGCTCAGTACTGCCGTTGTTATCGACACTTATATCGACCCACATATGATACAGGCTTTCGTTTGTTTCGGTTAGGCTAGCTCAGTGTCGGATATACTGTCAGTGAGAGAGCACGTCGAATTCCTGCTGCTAATAAGGCGAGTACACCGTTCCTTTGTTACATATTTTTACGATCTTCAAACAGAAGTTGGTGACCCGCTGCTCACAGCTCCAGGCTGCGTTGGCTTCCATCACCCAGCTTGAGGCCACTGCCAAGGGGCATCACTATGGCGGAGATGCGAGGGACATCGAGCACGTCAGGCAACGCAGCCTGGAGCTGTGAGCAGCGGGTCGCCAACTTCTCTTTGAAGCTCGTAAAAATATGTAACAAAGGAACGGTGTACTCGCCTTATTAGCAGCAGGAATTCGAAGTGCTCTCTCACTGACAGTATATCCGACACTGAGCTAGCCTAACAGGAAACAAACAAAAGCGTGTATCATACGAGGGTCGATATAAGTGTCAATAACTACGACAGTGCTGTACGCTAGACAGTTATTAAAATAAATGTTGTGCCTAGTAAGCACTCGAACATGAAATAAATTACAAAAATAAACTAGTAACTACACAGGTATCTGTAAATACAAGTCTCTCCTGTTGGAAACTCTAAAAATATATAACAAACGAATGGTGTACTCCCCCTGTTAGCAACAGGTACTCGTGTTGCTCTCTCACTGACAGGCTATCCTACTACATTGGAGAAATATTACGTTTAAAGCCAGCTGGAGGCATAAAACGTCATCCGAAATTGTATTGAATGCTTTCTCAGAAAATTAATTTGGAGATTTAGCCCATGAGCCTACTCGAAGCGTAAATGGTTGCGAAAGCATACTTAACCTCTTAGCAACAAATAATCCTGGACAAATAGGGAGTATCGTGATGAATACAGGGACTGACTACCACAAGGCAGTTGCCGCTGGGCTAAATACCCCAATACCTTCAATCATTACAAATAAACGCAATGTATTACTATTTTAAAAAAGCTGAAAAAATGCTGTTAACGCCCTTTTCAGAGACAGTCTACACTCCTTCCGATAAGATCATCTAAGCGTAGAAAAAATGTGGAATGATTTCAAAGAGATAGTATCGACAGCAGCTGAGAGATATATGCCACATAAATTAATTAGTGATACTGCTGATCCCCCATGGTAAACTAAACGGGCCAGATCGCTGCTGCAGAAGTAACGAAAAAAGCATGCCAAATTTAAAAGAACGCAAAATCCCCAAGACTGGTAATTTTTTGCAGAAGTTCGAAATACAGCGCGTACTTCAATGAGAGATGCTTATAATGATTTCCACAACGAAGCTGTCTCGGAATCTGCCAGAAAACCCAAAAAGATTCTGGTCATACATAAAGCACACCCGTGGCAAGACGACATCAGTACTTTCAATGCTCAATAACAACGGTGAAATCACTGATGACAGTGCCACTAAAGCAAAGTTTTTAAACATGGTTTTCCATAACTCCTTCACCAAAGAAGATGAATAAATGTTCCCGAATTCCAATCAAGAACAACTGCCAAGATGAGAAATATAGAAGTAGATATCCTCAATGAAGCAAAGCAGCTTAAATCAATAAAGGCCAGAAATCCGGTCTAGAGTGTATACCAGTAAGGTTCCTTTCAGAGTATGCTTATACAGTAACTTCATATTTAGCAAATACATACAACCGTTCTCTCGCAGAAAGATCCGTATATAAAGATTGGAAAATTGCTCAAGTCACGCCAATACGCAAAAAGGGAAGTAGGAGTAATCCGCTGAATTACAGGCCCATATCACTCATGTCAATTTGTATTAGGGTTTTGGTACATGTAGTGTCTTCGAATATTAGAAGTACCTAAAAAAAACGATTTATTGACACATAGTCAGCACGGATTCAGAAAATATCGTTCTTGTGAAACGCAACTACCTTTTATACTCATGACGTAATGAGTGCTATCGACAGGGACTGTCAAATTTATTCCATATTTTTAGATTTCTAGAATGCTTTCGACACTGTTCCTCACAAGCGTCTTCTACTCAAACTGCGTTCCTATCGATATCACCTCAGTCGTGCGACTGGGTTCGTGATTTCTTGTCAGGAAGGTTACAGTTCGTAGTAACAGACGAAAAGTAATCGAGTTAAACAGAAGTAATACTCAGCGTTCCCCAAGGCAGGGTTATAGGCCCTCTGTTGTTTCTGATCTATATTAACGACACAGGAGACAGTCCAAGTAGCCGGCTTAGATTGTTTGCAGATGATGCTGTCATTTACCGTCTTGTAAAGTCATCAGATGACCAAAGTGAATTGCAAACTTATTTAGATATCATATCCGTATGATGCGAAAAGTAGCAGTTGACCCTGAATAAAGAAATGTGTGGAGTTATACTAAAAGAATTCGAGTAAATTTCGATTACGCGATAAGTCACACAAATCTGATATCTGTCACCTAAATACTTAGTGATTAAAATTACAGATACCATAAATTGGTACGATCACATAGAAAATGTTTTGGGTAGAGCAAATCAAAGACTACGATTCATTAGTAGAACACTTACAAGGTGCAACAGGTCTACTAAAGAGACTGCATACACTACGCTTGTCCGCCGTATTCTGGAGTATTGGTGTGCGGTGTAGGATCCACATCAGGTGACATCGTAAATGCCCAAAGAAGGGCAGCTCGTTTTGTAATATCATGAAATGTGGGAGATAGTGCCACACACATTATTCGTGAATTGCAGTGGCAATCACTAAAACAAAGGCGGTTTCCGGTGCGACGGGATCTTCTCATGAAACTTCAATCACCAGTTTTCTCCTACGATTGCGAAAACATTGTGTTGGTACCCACCTACATAGGGCGAAATGGCCATCACGATAAAATAAGAGAAATCATGGCTCGTACAGGAAAATTTAAGTGCTCGTTTTTCCCGAGCATCGGTCAACAGTGGAATGGTAGAGAGACAGCTTGAAGTGCGTTCATTGAACTCTCTGCCAGGCACTGTATTGTGAATAGCAGAGTAATCTCGTAGATGTAAATACATGGACTCTAAACTGCCCCAGTCCTAATGGTGGAACTTTCTCTTGTTCCATTTCACGAAATGCTTCAGGGGTTATTATATCTGGCGTTGTGGAATATCGTCTTGTAGATAACTTGAAGGTGTCACAGGAATTAAATGTACCACTCCAGAATGAGATTTTCACTCTAAAGCGGAGTGTGTGCTGGTATGAAACTTCCTGGCAGATTGAAACTGTGTGCCGGACCGAGACTCGAACACGGGACCTTTGCCTTTCGCGGGCGTGAGGACGGGGCGTGAGTCGTGCTTGGGGAGCTCAGCTAGCAGAGCACTAGCCCGCGAAAGTCAAATGTCCTGAGTTCGAGTCTCGGTCAGGCACACAGTTTTAATTTACCAGGAAATTTCAAATGTACCACTGCACAAAGTCCCTGAGACACTTCACGCACTTTTGCAGGAAATACCCTTGTCTTTGAGCACAAACTGCTCCAGGAGCTACTAAATCCAATAAAATATGGCTGTAAACGCACTTTAAAAAAAAACCAGTCCACTGCAGCTTGCGTCAGTTTCGTGATATATACAGCCACTGACTCTAGAGAAAAAGATTGCGGCACACTTGTGAAACCTCTCGGTCTTACTCTACTTCTCTGAAAGGTTTACGTGCATAAACAAATCAGGTAAAGTGTTTAACACTTTATTACATTTCCAAATGTTTATTTAAACAATTTGCTTCAAATACACTCGCACACAAAGTGCTGCACTGTCTACCCTGGTGCACATGAAATAGAAATAGATTATGGCAAAATACACTCACAAAAGAAGTACACCAAGAAAATAAATGACCAGAAGTACACCATGTCAAAACTCTGAAGACCATCCTGCAAAATATTGTTGAATATGATGTCAGGGTAGTTCGCTACACGAAACAGGGTCATAACTGGAGACACGCAAAGTGGCGGCACGTCCGTCCTTCGTGGCAGCTCACCACAGAGTGTTGTGCAGCTTGCAAGCAGGGTTTTCCCAACTGGATCCATGAACGCATGAAAACGGCAACCAACTAGACCGGCTCCAACTTGTCATGCGAGCTCAGATATTCATCTGCAGCTGGGGTAGAATGTCACACTCCTATCGGATCCCCGGGTAAAATTCGCAGCAGAGTCAGCTCGAGTGTGTTGTTCTTGCTCGTGTGTTTCTCTCTCTCTCTCTCTCTCTCTCTCTGTGTGTGTGTGTGTGTGTGTGTGTGTGTGTGTGTGTGTGTGAGTGTGTGTGTGCAGCAAGCGGCAGTGGCAATGCCAGTGGTGGCAAACGCCTGAGGCAGTGGGAAAACCAGGTACGCATATATTTAATTTCATAGCATGCGGTCGGATTTCACAGTGTATATTTTCATAAAAAGTTTTGCAGGATGAAGTTCAGATTTAGGTGTCAATTTCTTTTTCTTCTTGTTTCGGCATAAGAACACAAAATCATGGAATAGCTGGAGGCAGAGGTCCAACAGAGGCAGCAATATCTTCGTTAATTTATATATATGTCGTTCATTGTTTACTTAACATGTTGTTTTTGGCTCTAAGCACTGTGATACTTAACATCTGATGTCATCTGTCCCCAAGACTTACAACTACTTAAACCTAACTAACCTAAGGACATCACACACATCCATGCCCTAGGCAGGATTCGAACCTGCGACCGTAGCAGCAGCGCGGTTCCGGACTGAAGCCCCTACAACCGCTCGGCCACAACGGCCGGCATGTCGTTTTTACTACAGACTATTTCAAGTAACCAAAATCCATAAATCTTAATTCTTTCAACTTCAAGAAGCATTTCGTATTGTTTGAGTATAAAAATCCTTTAATTCTTTTCATCTCCATAGTACTGTACATAAGTAATTAAATTTCAGCGTATATGTAATACAGTGACTATTCTTTGTCGCTGTAGAGGATTTCCCGGCAGACAAAGAAGGGGGACAGGGAGGGGTATGTGCTGGAGATATACAGGAGCCATCGCAGATCTCATGGAAGTGTGTATTCTAAAAAAATACTTTTGTTTCCTGCAGTTTTTGTGTGTATATATTTTTATTACTAGATCATTACGTTGCAGGCGATGTAGGGGAGATGAATCTGTGGGCACTCCCCAGTTTAGGCGAGGATCAAATGCTATAGTGTGTGGAGGAGACGGAGGAATACATTAATTGTCATAATTAGATGAGGGACATGCCAAGGAGCCAAACAGGTAATAGAGACTCGCTCTGCTTCCAAATAATCAGTATTCTTTCTTTGCTTGCAGCAGAGGCGGCAACAAGCAATGCCTAGAATGTTTTACTTCATTTTTTTTCAATATTCTACAGTGGCTGCGTCATGGGACAATTCACGCAGTATGGCATGGTAGGGTACCGGGGTGGCAAAGCCTATAACATCGAAACGAGACCATGTGCAGCATGCAACGCCAGCAGGGACGTTGCTAGTCGCTGTGCAGGAAGCTGCCACCGCCACGGCCGCCGCCCCCGACAATGCCGCCGCTGCTGCCACAGTAGGGCTCTGGCATCCATGGACTGCCCTCCCTCAGGCTAGTGGGTCAGGGCTGCAGCAACCAGGCTGCTTGCAGAAGCCCGATTCCACAGCAACTCGTCCTTGTCCTGCTCCTCCACCGTCATGTCCTCGCCAATCTCATAAGGTACACCACATACCCCTCAATATACCACCACAAGCAGAAACTTCGTCACCTAGTGCTAGTTATAGTATTAGTAATAGCAACGATACTATGGCAAGTGGCAGTTCCCTCGCCCATCCTTTTAGTAAAGGACATCAAGTCAGTGTCACCATACCGCAGTTACAATACTCCGAGATTGCAGACACGTTTGAGGAGCGAATCTCATTCATGAGGATTGAGAATCTGGCAGGAGGTTACCACAACCCTGTTGATTTTCTAGGGGCGTGCCTTTCTGTCACGGGAAATGAGCTCTTCAGGGTAGTCAACGATCTGACGATCTGCAGTATCCCTCCATTAAATGCAGTGTGGTACTCTACATCGAATAGTCGCACCCTCCCCTCCCCCCCCCCCCCCCACAATGTTGACTCTGGCGGTGGAGAGACAAGTCTCCATTGTCTTTGGGGAGAAAATGACGTGATAACGCAGATCACGTCAATTACCGGGTGGTTTGGTAAATACACCTTCAGTGCTATACTGGCCCAGTTTTCTGATATAGAAGTTAGGGGGGTAGGAAAAGCACTCAGCCAAATACTGCACGTGGACATCCATACTCCTGTCCATGATCCGGTAAACGGAGAGTCTAACTACATCGAGCTACCTAAAGATAAGCCGGCTGGAGTGTCCGAGCGGCTCTAGGCGCTTCAGTCTGGAACCGCGCGACTGCTACGGTCGCCGGTTCGAATCCTGAATCGGGCATGGATGTGTGTGATGTCCTTAGGTTAGTTAGGTTTAAGTAGTTCTAAGTCCAGGGGACTTATGACCTCAGATGTTAAGTCCCATAGTGCTCATAGCCATTTTGAACCTACCTAAAGATATACCTGATAAGCATGCATGTATTAATGTCCAAAATAAAAACGATCAGGTTTGTATTGCATGGTCAATCCAGGCTTGCAATAGAAATATTAAACAGAATCCAGAGCGCATATCTCAATATGATAGATACCTTGAAACTCATAAGTGTTATAACTTTGTTGGCATCGAGTTCCCCATCAAGATCCAGGACATATCCCAATATGAGGCGCAGAATACCAGAACATCAGTTCATGTTTGTGGAATGCAGAAGAAAAGCAAGTCAGATGAGCAGCACAAGCACGTAGTCATTGGCCCCATCCATTCCTCAAAACTTTCTGGTGAGCATAACATGCTCTTATACTCCTGCAACGAGAAAAATAAGTAGAAATACATTTATCATTATGTTTGGATCAAAGACATGTCCCAACTCCTATTCTCTCAATTGAGTAAATATCAACATGAAACACATATTTGTTTAAGGTGCCTGAATTAGTTCTCCTCAGACAAGCTATTAGCGATACGTCTAGTAGATTATGTTTCCAAGGTCCCAGTACATGTTATTATGCTTACCGAGGAAAACAAATTCATAAAGTGTAAAAATGAACACCACCAGGAGCGACGCCCGTTTGTAGTGTACGCTGACATTGAATGCCTCCTCGCTCCTGTGACCTACTGTGAAAGTGACCCCACGAACTCACAGACCACCTTTACAGAAAACCACATACCATATACAGAAGAATATCGAATTGTATCGTCCTATTATTCGAGTCTTAACCACTACAAATCCTATGTTAGGCATAATCCTGCGGTTTGGCTGCTCAATGTGCTCGAAAAACTTTCATGGGAGGTTTATAAGCTTTACAGTGACAACTTTCCCACAACCAAATTGAAGGAGAATGAAGATTTGTACAGTAACGCAGTTGACTGTCGTATTTGTGGGCTAGTGTTAGACAGGAAAGTGGAAACACCTCATAGGGACAACTGTCATCTTATGGGGTGAACACACGTGATGGCGGTACTGCCCCTAATTGCTTAATTAATGACCGAAAATAAAGACTAATGTCCAGCACAGGCAGAATCTTTTCCTCACCAGTCCCTAGAAAGAGGTGGCGGTCGGATGACTTGTGTTTGCGCAGGTAGCCAAAGTGCCCTTTTTTCCTGCCATTTTCTTAGATTAGTGGAGGTAGCCATTGTATGTTTCATTATTCTGATGGAACCTGAACATCCCGACATTTTCTTGGGGAGAGAGAGGGGGAGGGGAGGGGATATAGCAGAGGGTGAGAAGTTAATTAATTGCTCAGTTTAATTAAGTAGTGAATGAAATTGATAAGATAGACCTGAAAGTGTACCTGTAGCAGAGAGGGGGGAGAGGGTTTTGGGAGGGGGAGGTTGTGGGGAAGTAACAATAGGTTAAGTGCCTGTCAATCAAAACGAAGGATCCTTTTCGCAGAACAATACGTTATGTACCTGTTAATCAAAGGAGAACAATACATTAAATACCTGTAAATTAAAGGAGAACAATATGTTAAGTACCTGTCAATCAAAGTAGAACAATAGGTTTGAACCTGAGTGTATACCTGCCCCTGATGTAGGCATCCCAAAGTAACAAAATGGACCAGAATGAACTCTGCCCTACTACTGATGTGCTACTGGGTATTAGTGGTACTGCTGTGTATGTTGGGCAAACATCTATTAGGCGCACTACGAATGTAGTGGTGTGGACATGTTGGAAATGTGGGTCTCACGAGGAGCGTGGAATGGATAAGTCCCTGCATCATGCGCACTATGCTCTGCGCCCTCAGTGGCTCAGATGGATAGAGCGTCTGCCATGTAAGCAGGAGATCCCAGGTTCATGTCCCGGTCAAGGCACACATTTTCAACATGTCCCTAATGTTGTATATCAACGCCTGTTGGCAACTAGGTTGTCTATTTAATTATCGTTTCATTCTAGAGAAGCTGCATAGTCATCAATGGTATCTGTTGTTTCGGGAACAGATACTACCTTCATATATAATATAGTTACTTTCTACAGCTGCAGGCTCTTATGTTGTCCTTAGTTGTATATAATGAGAATAATATTCTTCATACAAAGAAATAGTCTTGAATGCAGATGCACTTGGGTGCTTCCAAATTACAGTAACGCTTAGTAGTATTGTGATACATGGATGTAACGTCCTTACAGCAATCACAATCGGTTCTAGGCCGAAATTGGCTGACATCACCATCACTCTTAATGGAATCGTCGCCATCGGCATCATCAGTCCCTGAATTTCCTCCTACTCTTTCATTTCCCGGAATTCCCTACACCCTCCTCCTCTCTCCTGTCCCATCATGGCCAATGATGTTGCATATGTGCATCGACATCATCATGCTCTCACCCAATTGCGCTGGACACTGTAGCCTCAGACAACTGATGTTTCTGCCAGTGGGTTGCAAGTTCAGCCCCAAACACCAAGAATTCTAATTTTTATAATTCGATTGCATGACCGCTGTCATCTCTTAGCTGTCTGTGTGAATGTCTAGGTCTCAAGTGTTCTACTGACGAGTCGGTTGCCTTGAGCAAAGAAGACTTTAGAGAAGCTATTTTTTTTCAAACATCTACCAGAGAAATATACTTACATCTTTCTGCCTCAAGAATGGAAAGCCACAATGACAGAGGACTGTATAGCTGTAGACAATAGGAATGTTGGTCAGAAAATAATGACAATGAACAGAATGGCACAATGGCAAGGATGGGTCTACTAACATAGTATGTGGCATTTGCTAGAATTGTATACCCTTTTGCATATTCACAATCCAGTCTACCACCACGTAAGAAGTAGTAGCACGTTTCGTAGTGACAAATAATAGCAATGAATTAACGAGGTGAGCCCTTACTGAAATTATTGGCAAGAGCTATCAGTATGTTTTCATCAGTGTACAAGAATTACATTGACGGAAAAAGTCGCAACACCAAAAAAGATGTACAGAAACGAAATTTTTGGAACACTTTTCTCTAGGTAATCCAGTATATTTAAGTAATAAACAGTGCTTTATAATACGTTAATATTGAGCCTGAGATAAGCCATTGAAAATATATAATACTGGCACATTAATAATCTGTGTAACCGCCAGAATATTGAATGCAACCATGCAAACTTGCATGCATTGTTCTGTACTGGTGCCAGGTTAATGCAATGCTATATTGCTGTTAATGCTATTAATTACTATGCTATTAATGGTACTTGTGTTTGACGCAACAATTATCGTCCGATAATGTCCAACGTGTCCTCAATTAGAGACAGATCTGGTCATCGAGCTGACCAAGGCAACATATCGACACTCCATAGAGCATGCTTTAGTTACAACAGAAGAATGTGGGCAACCGTTATCGTGTTGGAAAACACACTCTGGGACGATGTTCATCAATGGCAGCATAACAGGTCGAATCACCCTACTGACAAATTTGCAGTCAGTGTGCACTGGAAGACCAAGAGAGTGCTCCTGCTGTCATACGTAATCGCACCCCAGAGTATAACTCCAGGTATATATCCATTGTGTGTAACATGCACACAGGTTTGATGTAGGCCCACAATTAGCCTCCTTCTAATCAACACATGGCCATCACTGTCACCGAAGAAGAACCAGTTTCCATCATAAAACACGGCAGACCTCCACCCTTCCGTCCAATTAGCTCTCGCCTGACACCACCAAAATCGCTAATGGTGATGGTTTGGCATCAGCGCCACTGCCTCGGAACTGTTTTTGATGTAAACAATTTGTTACATTTCGCTGTGTCGTTGTGGTACCAACTAATCCTCAAATCGCTTCTGCAAGTGCAGTACGATGCACTAGAACCAGACGCCGAACGCGATCGTCTTCCTTCTCAGAAGTACCAGAAATCAAGTACATTGGCTACATTCCTGCGAAGTCATTCTGCAGTATCGTAGAAGGAAATCCAGCTCTCTGAATCCTACTAACGACGTCGTTCAGACTCAGAGAGGTATTGACATTTGCGTCCCGAAGGTAACTAACGCTCACGACAGTTATAGAGTGTATTTAACCCAAACCTGATTTCCATCTTCATAGTGGAGCTACTAGTACCTTTCTTATGCTAATGGCGCGAAATTTTAATACACATAATCTTTCATATGTAAAAACACGCAACCAACTTTCGTTTATGTCACACAGCTCCTTCCTGGTGCTTCCATCTTTTTTCATCAGTGTATTATCAAGTGTGTACGACGTTATACTTAGGAATTTTGTTTTTATTACAGCGCTAGCAGAGATACAACTGGAGTAGGGTATGGAGGCATCCAACACTTCACAATAGCCGCAATAGTCTGCACCGCAACAGGACCCAGAGGTGTTCTACATAACATGGCAGTATCAGCAGAAATAATCCGCAAGTGTGTATAGAAATCACGAGGAATATTGTTTTCTATACAACAAGCGGTTGTAAAATTGTCGCTATGTAAATAAAAGTCCTCAAGAATAGCAC
The DNA here is from genome assembly GCF_023897955.1 of Schistocerca gregaria. Taxonomy (NCBI): domain Eukaryota; kingdom Metazoa; phylum Arthropoda; class Insecta; order Orthoptera; family Acrididae; genus Schistocerca; species Schistocerca gregaria. Next base: position 352,003,439 of record NC_064931.1, read on the forward strand.
TCACAATTTCAGTTTGAAAGTATCAGTCTAAGTACCAATAGTGGAACTTGTTGTGTCTCTAAGTACAGGAGAACCCTGGTGATCATGGTAGTGCAAGAAATTAACTTAGGCTGGGTTCCTTGACAGATTGACTAATCTTGACACACAGCATCATGCTTGTGATAATGTAATAATAGTAACAATGACAACTTTAGATGTCATGCCAACGCAGCCCCAGCCAGATGCCATACACTGCTTGCTATGTGAATATGTTACCTTATAATTTTTACTCGAGTTCGTGGGGCTATAGCTGGGCGCTTGGCAGCAAAACGGTGTTGTACTCAGGTCTCAGTGTTTGTCGTCACTTATTGGCAACAGACGCACTGCAAATTCACCTGGATGTGAAATATAAAATCTAATGCCACTTCACAGCACGCACACAAGCTGCCTATAACACTTCCCTGCCTTAGAAAAAGTAGAAATCCGTAACGCCAATGTAATTGCATAGTTTCCTACAAATTTTTGGCCACTCTTACATATATTACACATATCTCGCAATGTATAAATGGGTAATAGGGTCGAAAATATGTGGGATACACCAATGACGTAAATAAAAGACTATATTCAAATATGGTTCAGCGGTCATAACTTCTAACAGACTTAAGTTGGCAACGGGCATTGTCGCTCTGCATTAGTAGCAAAACTAACTATATACTTACACATGCTGATGACGATGAACTTTCAGTAGAGGTAAGCGTATTCGACAATTACATTTTTTTAAAACTGTGAATAATATACATTTAAAGATATCGATGAATAGTTCTTCCACTCGTTAGAGAACCATCACAGGATAAAGATATCAGTCCACATATCAACACACCCGTTTGTGAGCCGGTATAAATATTAGCGCTGAGGGCGATGAACAAGAATGTAGAGGAAAATAAATATGCTTAACTAATAATCCTTTTCCTTATTTCTTTGAAGTCGACGTGTCATTACAGCAGCAGCCTCTCTGAGATCAGTAGTTTAATTTCTCCGTCATTTTTATTAACCAGTCTTGTTGTTTCCTGCTCTAATATCGTAATATCTCTCCGCAGGCATTCAGGATAGTGGCCGTCAAGCTCTTCCAGTGCTATATTACATCGTGATGACATTCCTTTGACAGGGCTTGCTGTAGCTCTTTTTTGTACTGTGAATAAGATTATAACGCAGCAAGCTTCTCAAAATCAGCTGTGTTTCTATAATCATTATTATGTTTCCTACTCTGGACGGTCAGCGAGAAATGTATATGAGATTTAGTTGAGTCGGTGAACTGTCGAGCGGTCAGTGGCTCATGTCATCTCTTTAGGGACGAAAACATTTTTTAGATCTTTATTATGGACTATTATTTAATTCGCCGATATGGAATGCCCCATGCATCTAGCTCCAAGTACTGTTTAGCATTTAAGGTCTGTTAATTCCCGTAGTGTGTCCATAACCACGTCAGAAACCTAACATGAAGTACCTGAGTACAAATGACATTTCTGCCAAAGCACTGTCCTTTTATACCTTGCGTACGCGATACTCTCGCCATATGTATATGTACATATCGCTACCCGACGATTTTTGTCGCTTCAGTCTACTTTCACTGTACAAATCATGTTTGGTGTTGCTCCAGACGTATTAATTGTAACACATCTTCAAGTACCTTTACTCGGAATAAAAACCAATATAGTACAGACAATCAGTTATACTTATTAAGAGTTAAGTTGTGGTATAACAACGGAACGAGGTGACGTAGTTGTAAGCCGCTTAACTTGTATTTAAGAGTTATTGGTGTAGCATTGTGGATCCTTATCCAGATTAACTTCATCTGTAGCTACTCCAAATAACTTTAATCAGTCGTCATTACCGCCTTGAGCTGATAGTTTTAATTTGTTGTTACTTCTCTCTGCTATTCTTAGAGTATTAGATGGGGTACCCAAGTATTAACTATGTGTATTCTCACACATTTTCGCGTTCTATTCTGTTGATGCGATTGAAGCTTGTAACCATAATGAGGTCGTTACAGCACTCCGACTGAGCAAGTGATTTCTCACTAATAACCTCTATGATAACGTGAAACTGCCTCTAAGTGACCGACGCTGATAGAGTAATATAACAGCTGTCATATTCCTCAATACATTGGTCATAACGGCCGAAATATATCTCTTTCTCTGTTGTGGGTCATGTGTATTAAGTTGAGTGCTAGGTTTAAGTGGCAACGCAGTTTGGCTTTCAGATCGATAACCCAGCAAGGGACGTATAGGGGAAGTTTGCTGTGTGTTTAAGCCGCTACGTGCTCAGTCGGCGTGTTCGTACGCGCCTCTTTAGATTTATGAAAAGCTGAAACCCAAAGCGAAACTTCTTTGCAGAGAGGAACTGTAGAACTGTCCACTGCTTTTCTCCCAAAGAGAAAAATCGGATCATCAAGGCGTTTCTTACTCACTTAACCGAGACGCCCCCGTTTCGGTATTTTACGAGTGTTGTGGCAGAGGGCGGGGCAGTTTTTTCCTCGGGGCCTGCCCCCGAAAAAGCTCTCCTGAGCGCGATGCTATCTCAGCGCTGGAGGCCAGTCGTTGTACCTGCGGCGGGCAACTCGCCCCACTGCTTGTTCTTTCCGCCTGCCTTCCCGTTATCTGATGACCACTGACGTTCGGGTCGCCGATTCTCCCTTTGTCTCTCCCTCTAATCACTTTATCTGCATCGTTTCGAATTTTCCGCCGTGTCATCTTGGGACACGGAGTATAGGCGACAGCCACAGTAAAATGCGTAAGGATGTTAGATGTCAACTTCGGGGACAGAAATATATGTGGCTGCTTTAGTAAGTGTGCCAAAGATTCTGCGATATGTCTCAAAGACAAAATAAATCGTTCTTCTGACGTAGCTGCAGAACCGAATCGTGTATTGCTAGCAATACGTTCAGTTCCTTGCTGACACATTGTGCTTAAATTATGGTATGTGTTCTTTGTTTGCTGCAGAATAACGCGTAAAAATCTATGCGTAACTGTTGAGCTAAATATGCTGTTCTCAGATCTTTGATCTGGTTTCTGTATGTGTCTGATGGCAGTCAATAGAATTATTAACTCTGTGGATACACAATGCGTACTAATCACTAACGCTAATTTTCTGTTCACTCGAATTTCGGAAAATGGTGGTTGTGAAAATAATCCCCTCACAGGCCTGTTTACGAACATGTTTACTGTTGTCGGATATTTTGTTTTTGGTTATCCTTTTGGGATACTTTTCTCATTTCTTTTCCTGTTTGTGACAGTCACTAGTTATTAACACGCACTCCTATTGGACCTTTCCGTCACAAAATTGTCGTATGAGAGAAGGTGCTTGTGACATCATACTACGGACTAAACCACTGAATACATGACAAAACGACAATAAAGCTAATGTAACATTTTCTTTATGCTTTATTTCTCTCTTGGACTGCGCGTCCTGAAATTTTTCGTGTAACGTGGAGTGCGAATCTTGTTACAGAGTGAGACTAACGGCTATTTTTCCAACTTTTTTCGACTAATACAATCTCTTTTACCTAGTTTGGATCTTTAGCAGTCAAGGCAGAAAGTATTAAAAAAACGATTCTTGCCACTAGCTTCCGTTACGTTTGTGATAGTAGGAATTTAAAACTTTATTAAAGATAGTCGGTTAACTGCTGGTTTTTCATTGACTGCTCGAATTTTAGAGCGAATCAACGTTCATAAATTTAATTTGGACTCCTCGTCATATTCTAGTAAAGCAGTCAAATACGAGGGCTGTATGGAAACACATATGAAGCTCAATGGACAACAAACTGCATCGCTACAAGATACTTTTATATTACAGAAAAACTGCTACAATATTTATCTACGATGAATAACCGCTATAACATTCGTATCGTCACAACGAAAGGATGGGAGATAATGCTGGTCGTATGGAATGTCTATTTTAAAATACATTCTCTTTAAGTAGTTCTGCTCTACAGAAATTCGACAGTCTCGAGACAAAGTTACTCTAAAGGAATTTATGATTTTCCCTCAAACACAACGAAAGTTATTCAGTAATAATGCACACAGTATAATATATTTGTGATTAAATATGTGTATTCGACTGCCTCCGTTTGCCGTCTGAGCCAGTGGAGACTCTATTAAGAGAGAGAGTTTGTATTTAATACCAACGATGGAAAGAATTAAAGAATCACGTTGTATTAATGTGAAGATTCTCAAGACATTTAAACGTGTTTTATGTTGTAGATATATTACGTCTGAGATCGAAGTTATACTTTTGTAGAAAATTACTATGTCAATTATTTCGGGCATGAATCTCGGTAATTAACTGAAATTCTAGTACTTAACAAAAAATGGTTTAATGTCTCACTAATACACAAAAGTACACATATTAGCCTAAATTTATATTTAAAAGGACAATTATTTTCATTGAAATTTATCATTTTCTGTTATATAGCAATTGCACGTTTCTAGGGACGTTCTGCATCAAAATTGAGTGTTTGTGGGGACTTGGCTCAATTCTTTTTTTCTGCCTCTTGCCGTTGTCAGTTCCGCAAGAACGTAAGAAAGCATGAACTGTGAAATTGCGTTTCTCTGCTGCAGCTCCCTGACCGTGGCCTAGAAAGAATGCTGTCAGGTCCCCTTGCTTCAGCAGTAACTGGAATGTAATACTAGGCTGGAGCACAGACCGGACAAGACGCATGATTTAACGGTTTACAAAGTCACAAGACAATGAAGGTCGCTAAATGTTTATTGGTTATTACAACAACTTACTGTAAGTAAAAATAGAAAGGAAAACATCGTATTTTAATCAGGCGGTGGAACAATGTGACTTCAGAAGCGTATATAAGCCAATAGACCATTTAAACACTAAATAGATCTTATAGAATGATGCAATAAGTATTAACTGCTACGTTGTCTCGGATTTGAGAAACTTTTTGACTCAATAAATCTTTATTGAAAGCTTCGATTAGACATTATCAGGGTAGTGTGAATTCCAGAATTGAGAGATAAGTAAGTACCTTTATGTGAGTAGTCTTAGAGGAAGATGTTAGGTCCTCATACTGGAAATAAGAAGAAGGAGTAATTCTTAGTGGATCAGTCTGAACGACATTCATTAGACAACAGTGCAGTATTAGCTACTAGTACAGACAAATTCCAACGATGTGTAAAGATTCCTAATAAAGTATGCATGAAGGTAAGACTGAAAATCAGTTAAAATAGGACGAAATCATTAAAAAACGAACAAATCGAAAGCAAAAATGTGTTTCTGAAATCTTACGGGACTTAACTGCTAAGGTCATCAGTCCCTAAGCTTACACACTACTTAACATAAATTACGCTAAGGACAATCACACACAGCCATGCCCGAGGGAGGACTCGAACCTACGCCGGGACCAGCAGCACAGTCCGTGACTGCAGCGCCTTAGACCGCTCGGCTAATTCTGCAAGGCTTGAAAGCAAAAAATAGAAATAACCGATATAGATCCATTTCATAATTTTTGTATGTGTGGCATTTGTTGACGACAGGCTGCACCGGGAAAGAACTAGCGACGCGACTAACACAACCTAGAGTCCATATGATAAAGTAAATAGGGTTTTCAAAACTAAACTTGCAATGTCTCTCAAAAGAAATATTCACAATCATTATGCATTACCAGTTCTGACTTACGGTAGCGAGAAGAAAACTTTTTGTAAGAAAAGTATTCAAAAATGGACAGTTGCTCAGAGAACAATGAAGGGATGTTGTGCAGTGCTAGAAGAGACAGGAAAACAAACCTGTGGATAAAGAAACAGGTAGGCACGACGTGATTGCGTCCTTAATGAAAATGCAATATGTATATGCAGGACGTGTGGCCACGCAAATGCATGACACATGGACAAACAAGTTCTTTGCTGTACCGCAAGAGACAATAAAAAACCGACATGGCAAAGAAATGGATATTGGCTAAATGAAATAAGGAATATAGGTAGTAACAGCACAGACACGTGTGGCTGCAAACTATAAAGTCTACAGGATGCATTTATCTAGCAGTAGATGCCAAATAACTGATGATGCTGATGAAGACAGAAGTCTGATTTTGTCGGTTTATAATTTATGTGGTGTTGAGTTTAGAGCTGTACAGATAATTAATTAAGGAAGAAGGAAACCCTTTTGAAACTTCCTGGCAGATTAAAACTGTGTGCCGCATCGAGACTCGAACTCGAGACCTTTTGCTTTCGCGGCCTTTGTTAATGTGATATGGATTGTGACGATAATAACAGTAACTCAAACTAACAGCTTGCTGTTGCTTGTAGTGTGAAGGTCGAACGTATAAACACTAACTAAGAAGTAAAATGAATAATAAATACGCCGACTTTATCATTTAAATTTTCATATTTTACGCTCTCGAGAAACAACACTGTAGCTGTCGAACAAAATAGCGCTTTATAATTATTTTGTACTAGTGGAGGTAGTAGTGTAGCTGTGCAGTTTCTGTAAACAAACTGTTAGCTTAGATTAATTTAATGGTCCTAATGTGAACAAATGACTCACTTGTACTTTGAATAAAGTTCATTGCAAATCTGTTTAATGGCGAAATCCCTCCAGGCCTAATCTAATATATGACCGATAACTGTCGTTCTAATTATTATAATTTATCATCCACAATGGCCACCGCATCTCTCTCAGTAGTCCAAGCTATACTTATACAAGTCTAACTGTAATTACCGTAATTCGTACCCAAAAATAGTTGTCCACCTCCCCCACTCACGGCAGACCGATCCTATTGGGAACTGGTCTTAGCATTCAGACTCCCGACGTCATTCCATCAACATCATGAAGCATTCGCAGCAACAGCAGCCAATTCTGGTGATATTCCCAATTTGGTTTTCATAATCTGCAGCAGAGTGTTGTCCTCAGTGATATTTTCTGAAAGCCCTATAATGTGTGATTCTGTTTTAGTTTTGGGGCTACTCGCTACACTTTTGACGATTTTCATCTTGTATTCGACAAACACAAGACACAATTCAATACATGGTTCTATCTGTTTAACAAATATCGTTAAGGTATTTTATTTCAATAAATACACTGATATCAATATAATTTAGCGTTTAAAAATTAGTACAGTGCAACAAATACAATCTTGTTCTGTACCAAATACGCATCTCACTGTAAGGAACATACTCCTGCATTATAAGTGTGTTCAAAACACTGGCTGACTTAGAGGACTCTGACACAATAAAATTGCAGTTGACTTCTAAATAATGATGAGATATTCTAGGAAAAATATTGCTAGATATCGCTTAAGTACAATGTAAACAGCTTACCACACTTGTACAGATAGTAACACCACTGACATAGGAATAGGAAAACTATGCACTTTATTTGGAACAAGGAAAAAATGTGGAGTCTATCTATCTTCTGTGCTGAGTGTAGTTTATCCTTATCACAGCACACAAGCCATCTTAAAGTTGGAGCTGTGCTTGTCTACAGTACAACCAGTACCAATATCAGCTGAATAAACAAAACAACACTGTCTGCACTGAAGACTGCCACTGGCACCACACATGTATAAACACATTAAGAACACAGCCCTCACGTTGTTTCGACCAGAGGCTGAGTTCTACCCCAAGCTCCATCCACCAACAGCCAAGGATAAATATGTGAGAGCCACACCACCATCTAGTTCACCATCCAAGCCTTTCTGAGGTCCTTACATACATACTACCGCGATCAAAGGTTTCGTTCACATTCTTTGCTACCACAATAGAAGCAAAGCAAAGACGGTGCTGAGGCAATGCGTTAGTTTGGGTTTCATGTATTCAGGGAAAGACTTGATTGATTTTTGACCCCCTTCCCCTTCCCTTAACCTGTTGGTCTGCTAAGCGGTTTTTGACCCCCTGGGGTACGATTTACTCCCGTTTGGGATAACCTATCCTTCTGAGAAACCCCCACCTCTCTCCTTCCTACTCCTCGTCACTCACCCCTCTGCCCTTCTGCAAAGACTGTTCCAAACCGATCTTACACATATTACCCAGACAATCTCTCTAGATGCTTACATCTTTAGCACCCCTTATTGGTGTGTAGTATATACAAGCCTGATACAAAAAAATGGCTCAAATGGCTCTGAGCACTGTGGGACTTAACTTCTGAGGTCATCAGTCCCCTAGAACTTAGAACTACTTAAACCTAACTAACCTAAGTACATCACACACATCCATGCCCGAGGCAGGATTCGAACCTGCAACCGTAGCGGTCACGCGGTTCCAGACTGTAGCGCCTAGAACCGCTAGGTCACTCCGGCCAACAACCCTGATACATTTTTTGTAAGTGTTGTGCTGATATAACAGATGATTAAGAATAAGAAAAGGATGAAAAATGAGAAGAAGAAGCGTTTGTGGTATGCATGATGGAGCTCCAGGCAGAAACCGTTTGAAACATTTTGGGTAAATCACCTGTGCTATCAATTCTGTAGCAGTTTTGTGTTACCTGGAGTCCAGACAAAGAAGGTGCTGGGAGATAGAAATGACCTTAATACATAAATACATTTTCTGGATATTAGGACCAAAATTTCCCTATGGTTCCTGTATAAATAGAAAAAACGAATGTGATCAACTATCCTCACACTGTTAGAGTGTACTGTGCTGTGTACGAATGACTTATCTTGTTTAAATCTTTCTTCTACAAAAGAATGGTTCTTGCCCCATTCTCCGAGTGGGATCTATTGTACGTTGATTGAAACTGACAGCCCGTTTGATCAGAGTTGATTTCGTAGTAGAGGTTAAAATTACCAATAAGTATTTTCGTTAGCGTGCGGAATTCTTCCGTAGCTACTAATACTTCCTCCATCGTTGCACAATCTTTGGAATGGATGAACTTCGTAATCTTCCTTTGCTCCTGTTATGCTTTAAACCGCTCGACACAAGCCGAGCTGGCCGCGATATTAAAGGTATCCGATAAAAGTGGAACAGCAGCGTTCATGGCCCATCGTTCTAATGTTCTGGTTGTCACCTGCTTCCGTAAGAAATTATATTATTTTCAAAAGCAAGTCTCTTCCTTACAATGTATTTGACATATATATTGATATGTTTTACCTGTTCCAAATTCTGTCTCTCTTCTATGAACCGTTCATACGTCTCTCCATAGTGTTCCATTTATCACGACAAATTCCACCTCGTTTCAAATCCTCTTTTTATCTATATAGCATTGATTTCTGTTTTAATCGAGAGACACCTTGGGACTGCACACTCTTTAAGCTCCATTTCAGATGACCTACTGCAAGAGCGACTCCTGTGTCAATTCGTCCCTTTACTCCCGTATACTACAAAGTAAACAGCTTTGTATTATGCCGATTCGTCCGCAAAAAAGAGAACATCCACACAAAAGTGAAACTTACCGCATCATATTCGTGCACCTCGACTTCTTCGTTGATGTTTATTAATTCACTGCAATCGGTGATCCGTCTCTCGGCCAACAAATCTTTTATTGCGATACATATCTGACTGCCAACTACAATTGAATTGATTATACTGGGCGTTGTATCTGTTAGGAGATTTACATCACGAAGCAACTTTTCGGCGTACTTTATGGCGTTAGTGATTTCGCCTCTCGATTGTCTGTTCAACTCCTCTACCGCTGATGTATCTTCTTCTGGCTGCACTTCTGTAGACAGATTTGCGTCGTCCATTTCACTGTGTTCTTTGAAGACGCACGGCACTAACAACGTGTTGTGGGCAACGGTCGTTGAAGACAAATTGAAATTAGCGGTTTGGCAGCTAGGCCAGTGCTTTTTGTTTGACCATGGTGATATATGTTCATAATATACAGAGTATTATGAAATTATATAGCCATAGCCAAATAAAAGGCGGTGACCAGGGTGATACACTGTCGCAAAACACAGAGTTCGCACGGTATGTCCACGTGGACAGTCCGCTTTCTGTTTCACTGAGCCTAAACAAATTTAAACGTCTTGATAACTTCGCGCAGTTGTCACTGTTTGTTGATATGCTGTAAAATAATATGGAACAATGTCGGACTATTATAATTAAAAACTAGTGAAAGCATGGAAAAGACCTGAACATGGTACCTCCGATGTGGTAGCTGTGGACCTTAACTGCTGTGTATGTTCGCTTTATTTGAACATGGCTAACGTTACGTTTTTTACAGTGTGCAGTGAACTTCGTAATCAATTTTTTTCAAAAACCAAATCCCATCACTAAAAATGCGGATAGTGTCATACTTACAGCATGTCCCTCTACAACATATCTGAGACCCATCATAATCCGTTTATTACTTCTTATGGTAACCTTGTCAGAAGTGGCAGAGAAACCTAGTGCTCTGCATACGAATTCGTTCACCTAGAGGAGGGTGTTAAATTAGTTTTTCCATCGATGGACATGATTCATTACGCATTCACTGGCTGTCCTCTGCTGACTGTAGTATGGAGAAGATTGCTTTTAACGACTGCAGGTAGACAGTGCTGTAAGTCACACATAAAGCACGCAGTTGTATTTGAGTCGAACGCAAGTTATACCACATTACTGATACACTCCAAGAGAACAAGAGTAAAAAACGTTAAATGCATGAAAATGACCTGCTGCAAAATCTCCCTCTCATAAGAATGCATCATCATTCTACCATTAAACCAAACCTCATTACAACCTCTCTCAACAGGACACTTCATATACTTTGTATCATTCTTTAATGGATAACGATGTCAATTTAGAGGCAGATGGTTCTTTCTTCCAGGAAAGCATCAAAGACAGCAGTCAACTTGGGTGCATCCCTATTACCTCAACACGCATACAGCAGAGTGTTGTTAAAACCATGCAGCAACTGTTCTGTAAGGTATTGAGTAGATCACACTGCAGAGTTGTCATTTGTAAATAGTACAAACAAGCACATTGTAAACACTCTTTGTTAGGGTTTGAAACACCTAATGAGTCTAGCACAGGGTGAAAGATATGGTTCATTCCGTAGTTGCAATTGCAGTCCCCTCTGGCAATACAACGCTCATTAGCTGAGGACATTTTATAAATATCTATAGTGTGACGATAAATTTGGAGTCACACATGGGCTTGTGATCTGACATATTAAAATTTATTATTCTACATTTGGCGATTATCCACATTAAAACTTTTATCGCTTTCCACGAAAAAACACTGTTTCCTTGGTTCCCAGTGTTTCCATCTCAACTTTTCTTTTGCTGTCACATACTCGTTTCTATGTACAAGAATTTTCCCGCACCAAGCACAAGACATGCAAGTACGCCCCCATTCCTCCTCAGTTTGCCCACATCTTGGCGTATTTTCCCACAATTTGTACATATTTCCATTCAGTTTTCGTAATTTTATCGATTTTATGTATCTTGCGCCCAATCGATTATGACATAATTCCTCAGAAGGACGAATTATCCCGAGGGGTCATAAATCAACCCTCAGGGGGTCATAAACCTCTGAGCAGAACAATAGGTTAAGAGGATGGGGAGGAGGCAATAAATCAAGTTTGCCCCTGAATATATGCTTGCCTCTGAATGTATGCAACTTGCACTAACAAATTGTCTCAGCATCACCATTGCCCTACGACTCATAATACTCATAAAAATTTAACGTTGCTCATTCCCCCTAATGCACATTACGTATTAAACAAGCAGATATTACAGAGAATGTAGAAGTTTTAGTTCTGCTATTCTATCTTAAGGGATAGGAATAAAGTAAAATGTATCCGCTAATCTACAAATACATAATACAAAAATGATCCATTCCAGCAACTTAATGGTGTGTTGGTATACCATTTGCACCAAATACTACATCAGTTTTATGTGAGACAAAGCCTTAGTCAGTATCTTTTCTAGTTTTGTCACCTGACGTATTTTTCCTTCATTCTGAAAATGATCATCCACAAATTTACCAACCGGGAACTGGCATTATAACAGACTGCTTCCCTGTAGTTGCTTGATACTGCGCTGTGTGTCACTCTCAAGAGCTATCAGATGCATTTTGTTCTGCTGATATGGTATACACTTAAAATTTAATTTTTGGTGTTTTTAGCCAGATTCGACCCACAAAAATATAGCTCATCATGCCCTTCATGTGAACCTCAAAAAAGTTCTGGTTTCTTTCCTATTACAAACAAAATTCTTTATATGTGCAATTTCAATTGTATAGCCTGAAATTAGTGTACTGTGTTATTAAGTTAAATGGTGTGTATTAACAGGGACATTAAAGTCGTTTTGGACATATGCTAATAATAACAGATTTATTGTAGTGACTGGAGACATACGCTCTCTCTCGTAAGTGTGAGGAGACATTAACGAACCATCACTCTGATGTATGTTCTCCAATAGGAAGACTTGTAAAGCAGCAATTCTTAACTCAGCTGTGTTGTATTTAAAGGAGTAATAATTTCGATACCGATGTCTTGACTGGAGGCTGAGTTCTTGGCCCTCCCCCCTTCAACCATCGCCACCACTCAATGGCAGGGGAAAGCTAAATGGGCTGCTGTGTCAGTCTAGTGAGATAATGATTTAAATGATATACACTCCTGGAAATTGAAATAAGAACACCGTGAATTCATTGTCCCAGAAAGGGTAAACTTTATTGACACATTCCTGGGGTCAGATACATCACATGATCACACTGACAGAACCACAGGCACATAGACACAGGCAACAGAGCATGCACAATGTCGGCACTAGTACAGTGTATATCCACCTTTCACAGCAATGCAGGCTGCTATTCTCCCATGGAGACGATCGTAGAGATGCTGGATTTAGTCCTGTGGAACGGCTTGCCATGCCATTTCCACCTGGCGCCTCAGTTGGACCAGCGTTCGTGCTGGACGTGCAGACCGCGTGAGACGACGCTTCATCCAGTCCCAAACATGCTCAATTGGGGACAGATCCGGAGATCTTGCTGGCCAGGATAGTTGACTTACACCTTCTACAGCACGTTGGGTGGCACGGGATACATGCGGACGTGCATTGTCCTGTTGGAACAGCAAGTTCCCTTGTCGGTCTAGGAATGGTAGAACGATAGGTTCGATGACGGTTTGGATGTACCGTGCACTATTCAGTGTCCCCTCGACGATCACCAGAGGTGTACGGCCAGTGTAGGAGATCGCTCCCCACACCATGATGCCTGGTGTTGGCCCTATGTGCCTCGGTCGTATGCAGTCCTGATTGTGGCGCTCACCTGCACGGCGCCAAACACGCATACGACCATCATTGGCACCAAGGCAGAAGCGACTCTCATCGCTGAAGACGACACGTCTACATTCGTCCCTCCATTCACGCCTGTCGCGACACCACTGGAGGCGGGCTGCACAATGTTGGGGCGTGAGCGGAAGACGGCCTAACGGTGTGCGGGACCGTAGCCCAGCTTCATGGAGACGGTTGCGAATGGTCCTCGCCGATACCCCAGGAGCAACAGTGTCCCTAATTTGCTGGGAAGTGGCAGTGCGGTCGCCTACGGCACTGCGTAGGATCCTACGGTCTTGGCGTGCATCTGTGCGTCGCTGCGGTCCGGTCCCAGGTCGACGGGCACGTGCACCTTCCGCCGATCACTGGCGACAACATCGATGTACTGTGGAGACCTCACGCCCCACGTGTTGAGCAATTCGGCGGTACGTCCACCCGGCCTCCCGCATGCCCACTATACGCCCTCGCTCAAAGTCCGTCAACTGCACATACCGTTCACGTCCACGCTGTCGCGGCATGCTACCAGTGTTAAAGACTGCGATGGAGCTCCGTATGCCACGGCAAACTGGCTGACACTGACGGCGGCGGTGCACAAATGCTGCGCAGCTAGCGCCATTCGACGGCTAACACCGCGGTTCCTGGTGTGTCCGCTGTGCCGTGCGTGTGATCATTGCTTGTACAGCCCTCTCACAGTGTCCGGAGCAAGTATGGTGGGTCTGACACACCGGTGTCAATGTGTTCTTTTTTCCATTTCCAGGAGTGTATATTAACAGGGACATTATAATATGTACCAAGCATCCTATATATATATGCAAGGTGTAGGATGCTTGGTACAGATTATAATGTCCCTGTTAATATACATCATTTGGATCATTATCTCACTAGACTGACACAGCAGCCCACTTAGCCTACACCTACACGTGTGTGTGTGTGTGTGTGTGTGTGTGTGTGTGTGTGTGTGTGTGTGTGTGTGATAGTTGTTCACAAACCAACAATAAATTAATGGAAATCTTATAAAGGCAAGGTTCCTACGAAAGTAATATACAACGTCTGAAGCATACATACATCGAATGTATTATGAAAGTGGTAGATACATATAAGACATGAGGAATCATGACGAAATTGTATATCCATTCATATAATGTCTAACAAAACAAGGAGTTAGCATTTACTGGATGGAATTTGTGTAAAGGCACTCGATGTTCTTTTGTGTTGTTGGACTGTTAGTACTTTGTCCAGCCTCCGTTCTTCCTAATTACCTCAAAATTTCGGCACTGAATTTGTTAAGGTTTGTATTTCTTGCAGTAAATTGGTTGCCCACTCCTCTGTTATTGCTCTTTTCAATTTGCCTGCCATTGCGATAAACGCTCCTTGCAAGTAATCTCCATAGGATTTCCAAATTGCTCAAATCCAGGATACGTGCACGCCACACCAAGACATTGAAATCTTTATCTTAAACCACTTTTTTTTGATGTGGAGAAATCTTCACGGGAGCATTATGTTATTCAAACTTTAGATTTCCCTCGCCTAGGTCCTCATACATTCTTCTGATCAATTCTGCCTCTAGTATCTCAATGTACATATTATAGTTCATTCTAGTGTTCACCAACGCAATGCGTGACTTAACTTTAGTGCTGCCCATATCCAAAAATATCTACTCATTCTGCTGCTCTCGTCTCAGATCATGTCACTCATAGTGAAATCCATCTGGACGATCTAAATTAAAGTTCTTTTTGTCACTGAAAATCACTTCATCCCATTCCCAAGTTCGCGACGGATGTTTATCAGGAAACCCCAACATGGTCTGTTAATGTTTGGGTGTTGGTGTAGGTTTCTGCAATTGTTTCTTGGATGCAAGATGTTATCATTTGACAAAATTCGTCACATATGTCTGGCAGGTGCTGGCAATTGTAAATCAGCAACAATTTGAGAAGAATAACAGTTTCTTATCCTTGCTCT
Organism: Schistocerca gregaria; assembly: GCF_023897955.1. NCBI lineage: Eukaryota > Metazoa > Arthropoda > Insecta > Orthoptera > Acrididae > Schistocerca > Schistocerca gregaria. Next base: position 352,018,569 of record NC_064931.1, read on the forward strand.
TCGCTAAAGTAATCGGTTCCATCCCTCGAATAAATTTGTGCTTCACTCATATTTTCCGTTCTGTCCATTTCATCCAACGAAGCTAATTAATTTATAAATCAATCTATTTCAACAAAATTTCTTTCCAAGCACTGATTTTTTATTTTTCATCACACAATAATCTTTACCGCTTGGCTGTGTCACAGTTGTGGTTTATGTACACAATACACACTGTCACTAATTTTGTTTGTTTCCTATCAGCAGGAAAGACAAGTACACACCACACTAACACCGCGCAGAGGAGACTGCCTTTATACCAAGTTAAACCTGCTATCTCGTGACTTGTGACTGCTTTTGTCAGTATACTGGAACTGATACTATTGCATATACACTGCAAACAAATATTCCAAAGGACATTCTTAATTTTCCTATAAATATCAATGTCTTTATAGTGATTTCCACTACTGTACACATATTTCCGAAGACGGAAGCAAACTATGGTGTAGAGACTCTAAGGTAGATGTGCATAGGATTTACCTGGTACAGACACGTCGAACATCCATGTACCTAATTCCCTGTCAGAGTCTTAGTTGAATGCAGTTTCTTTAAACTTACCCAACTGCATTCCGCAAGATATAGTCCGTCTTTTTTTCGAATGGTGGTATACCGTCATTATTTGATGGAAATAATGCTACAGAGTATCTAACGCTAACCACCCAATGGATCATTTATACTGAAAGGTCTGCTTAGCACGTCAGCCACGACCAATCTTGTAATGCGATTTTATCAGTAGTGGATTTTCATGGATGGTTAGCATTTCCTTAATATTCCTGCGAATGAACGTGAGACGAACATGTGCTCTTGCTTTATGCATTCTACTTCCATCGATAGTGCAGTTGTAACATAGAGTACCTCTAGGTCTTTTAATTGGTAATAGTTAAATTTATTTACTTGTGGGTCAGTTTCCTGCCCCTGCATCAATCATCAGTCCCTACGGGTATACCTGAAAATCGCTACATGTAGAACGGAAAGAGCTGTGAGGGCATTCGTGATTGATGCAGGGCTGTCAGTTGATCTGAACTTAAATAATTTTAACTATTACCCATAAATAGACCTTGAAACACCACTCTGTACAATTACAGTATAGAGAGAAGCATTAACAACCATCAAAATACCTAGTAGTTACCATCTGGTGCGGTAGAATAAGGATACACTGCGTGGAGCCTAATATCGTGTAGGGCCCTGCTAGCACCAGAAGTGCCGCAACACGACGTGACATGGACTCGACTAACGTCTGAAGTAGTGCTGGAGGGAACTGGCACCATGAATCCTGACGGCTGTCCATAAGTCCGTAAGAGTACGAGGGCCTGGAAATCTATCATGAACAGCACGCTGCAAGGCATTCCAGATATGCTCATTAAAGTTCATGTCTGGGGAGCTTAGTGGCCAGCGAAAGTGTTGCATCTCGGAAGAGTGTTACTAGAGCCACTCTGTAGCAATCCTGGAAGCGTGAGGTGTCACGTTGTCTGGCTGGAATTGCCCAAGTCCGTCGGAGTGCATAATGAACATGAAAAAATGCAGGTGATCGGACAGGATGCTTACGTATGTGTCACCTGCCACAGTCGTATCTAGACGTGTAAGGGGTCCTATATTACCCCAACTGCACACTCCCCATACCATTCCAGAGCTTCCACCAGCTTGAACAGCCCCCTGCTGGCATGCAGAGTCCACGGATTCCTGAGGTTGTATCCATACCCGTGCACATGCATCCGCTCAATGCAATTTGAAAGGAGACTCATGCGACCAGCAACATTTTTCCAGTCATCAACAGTACTATGTCGGTGTTGACCGTCCCAGGTGAGGCGTAAAGCTTTGTGTCGTGCAGTCATCCCCTGGTACACGAGTTGGGCCTTCGGCTCCGAAAGCCCACATCGCTGATGTTTCGTTGAATGACTCGCACACTGACACTTGTTGATGGCCCAGCACTGAAATCCACAGCAATTTGCTGAAAGGTTGCATTTCCGTCACGCTGAACGATTCGCTTCAGTCGTCGTTGTTCCCGTTCTTGCAGGACCTTTTTTTGGCCACAGCATAGCCGGAGATTTGAAGTTTTACCAGATTGCTGGTACTCACGGTAAACTTGTGAAATTGTCATAAGGGAAAATCCCAATTTCATCGCTACCTCGGAGATGTTGCGTCCCATTGCTAGTGTACGGACTATAACATCACGTTCATACTCACTTAAATCTTGACAACCTGCCGTTGTGGCAGCAGTAACACATCCAACAACTGTGCCAGACACGTGTTGTACTACACAGGCGTTGCCGACCCCAGCGCGGTATTCTGACTGTTAACATATCTCTGTATTTGAATGCGAATGCCTTACCACATTCTTTGGCGCTTCGGTGTAAATAAAGTACATAGCTCTCCCGTTCCTGTCCTAGTGATGTTGCCAGCCGCACAAATGTGGTAAGTTGTTTACACTGGGCTTTAAAAAAAAATGGTTCAAATGGCTCTGAGCACTATGAGACTTAACTTCTGGGGTCATCAGTCCCCTAGAACTAACCTAAGGACATCACATACATCCATGCCCAAGGCAGGATTCGAACCTTGGACCGTAGGGGTCGCACGGCTCCAGACTGTAGCGCCTAGAACCGCTCGGCGACCCCAGCCGCCTGGGCTTTAGGGATGTCTAGTAATGTTTTTACTGGGATATCCCGCTTTCGTTACAAGTCCACACTAATTCTATATTGTCAGAGTCCTCTAAGCCAAACATATAGTGACATTTTGATTTTAACACACTAATAATGTAGGCGAGTGTTTCTGACAGTGAAATATAGATTTGGTACATAGCATAGGCTTATTTGTAGCAATGTTTTAATTATAGCACTGTGCTAATTGTTAAGCATGATACTAGTTGGATATCTGTGTATTTATTTGAATAATGCACTGTGGTGTTCTCTGTTAAGCATTTAAAGCCTCTATGTAATTGCATTTTCCTGAACAGTTAGTATTTTTGGAATACTCACGGGAGACCGTCAACATTGTAACGAATGGCCCTAAAACAGTAAACACTATCATACGCTGACATGTTTACAGGAAATACCATTGCACACAATACTCAGCAGCACATTGTAAAAACGACATTGCAGATAGCACCTGGATTTTCTGCTGCCGCTACAGATGCTTCATGATGTTGTTTGACTGATGTATGGACCACGGATACTATGACTCTCTCACGATTGTAGGTACACAAAAGTGGGGTAAGCAACCAACTAATAGCATCGAACTGTAGGAGTGTGGGAGGGCTGGCAGACACTTTTGTGTTATAAATTATATTATATTATAATTAACAATATATCTGCATAAACGTAGCTTGGTCTAGTCAGAGATAGGTAGTTTCAATTTTGAATCATAAATTATATTTATTAAGATGAAAGTCGTGGGTCACAAATTAGATTAGGCTGTAGCAATTGGCCATTAATTAGAAACAAAATAAACATTATTAAACCCACAAGCGAGCGGTTTGTTTACATTGGGTTCATTAAATAGGAATAGGCTCAGCGGCCAGTTTGTTGAAATAAGGAAAATAATAGCCCTATTGATAAAGAAACGGTACAATTCCGCTACTGCTAACAAGTAAAATATATAAATAATAGACTGATTTTATCATTTAAACTCCCATTGTTTAACTGTCGCTATTTATCAAGAAACAGCAGTGTAGCTATCAAAACAAAAATCCTTTTTATCTCTATGTGGGAGTAAATTAAACAAAATATTTTAAGTAGCTGCATATATATGTCTACATATTAAATATAGTACCCCCATTTTTATGCATTACGATGAAGAAACGTTGTTTTATGAGAGTAAATGATAATTTTTGCTCACACAGACCTTAGCAGATCAATATGTCGTCCAGTATCACAGAAATTTTCACTACAAACGTTTGAATCTAACTCTACCGATAAGGTTTATTCTCAATAATCCCACAAGCTTTTTCTGCTGCTTCCGTTGTGTGCACATTTTCACGTCCTTCATTAAATATCTGCACACAAAACTGACTTACTCAGTGTCTATAAACGTCGAAGTCACGTATTTAACCATAGGTTTCACCTACAGTCATGGTTCCCGCGATTTGAAAACAACTCCCTGCCTAACTGCTGCATATGGTACTGTAGTTGACTGGCCTTTTTTATCGTCAGCTGTATACCGTTCACAAATAATAGACAGTGGCGTATTTTTGCGCGTCTGTAAAATAGCTACGCATCCCAGTTTAGGAAGAATCCATTCTCTGTATGAACTATTTCGCGAATCATCGAAAAAATGAAAAAAGACGTTGTTGCGATACGGTCAAGTGTAATGAATACTAATTACATTTATTAAGTAAAGTGAATTTTAAAACTTGTAGTATTGTACAGCAGCGTTTAAGAAACTTCTCGTCAAGGGCTATGCTGCGACCAACGTGTTCAGGGAGACGCGTCTTCTTCGTGCTCCTTGTATTCCTCTTCTCTCTGGACTGTTCGTGCAGCATTTTGAAAGTGTTCCGGTCATTGTCTGCTTTTTTTCTTTTTCCTAACGTCATTAGCGGTCCGTCTTCATGTTTTTATTAAGCATCAACTTGTTTTCTGTATGTGCAATAAACTATATCAATGAGTACGGCATACACACCTAATTTGAGCCACGTACGTTAGTCTTCTATTTTTCCATTTCACCTTCCATTGGCTTTCATACATAAACCTGATAACAATTCACCCTTAGTTACTCTCTGTTTATGACTACTGCCGTATATACTCTGGTGTGCAAAACTTAATGGTGAAGGTAAATTTAGCACAATGTATCACAGCTCGATGAAACTTCTACCATACATAGGAGGAATTGCTATAGCACTGCAGTGTAACCTCAAGTCATGATGCTCCCCTACCCATTACAAATGGACATGGTTCTTAATAGTAAGTGATCAATAAGTACAGCGCTCCGTTCTCTGCAACTTGCTACCGTGCTGGCCATATGGTCGATGAGGTGCTGTTGTGGTAGGGATTTCCATTCCTGCACCAGCACGGACTGAAAGCACCACTGAACAGGCGCAAGTGGGAAAAGTGTATAGTTCACAGTAACGTTGACCGGTGAGTGTATTGTATTCAAAGATTTGGAGGTCATTTCAGTCATGCAACACTAAGCTTTCCCATATCGTAGCATCTACACTCCTGGAAATGGAAAAAAGAACACCTTGACACCGGTGTGTCAGACCCACCATACTTGCTCCGGACACTGCGAGAGGGCTGTACAAGCAATGATCACACGCACGGCACAGCGGACACACCAGGAACCGCGGTGTTGGCCGTCGAATGGCGCTAGCTGCGCAGCATTTGTGCACCGCCGCCGTCAGTGTCAGCCAGTTTGCCGTGGCATACGGAGCTCCATCGCAGTCTTTAACACTGGTAGCATGCCGCGACAGCGTGGACGTGAACCGTATGTGCAGTTGACGGACTTTGAGCGAGGGCGTATAGTGGGCATGCGGGAGGCCGGGTGGACGTACCGCCGAATTGCTCAACACGTGGGGCGTGAGGTCTCCACAGTACATCGATGTTGTCGCCAGTGGTCGGCGGAAGGTGCGCGTGCCCGTCGACCAGGGACCGGACCGCAGCGACGCACAGATGCACGCCAAGACCGTAGGATCCTACGCAGTGCCGTAGGGGACCGCAACGCCACTTCTCAGCAAATTAGGGACACTGTTGCTCCTGGGGTATCGGCGAGGACCATTCGCAACAGTCTCCATGAAGCTGGGCTACGGTCCCGCACACCGTTAGGCCGTCTTCCGCTCACGCCCCAACATCGTGCAGCCCGCAGCCAGTGGTGTCGCGACAGGCGTGAATGGAGGGACGAATGGAGACGTGTCGTCTTCAGCGATGAGAGTCGCTTCTGCCTTGGTGCCAATGATGGTCGTATGCGTGTTTGGCGCCGTGCAGGTGAGCGCCACAATCAGGACTGCATACGACCGAGGCACACAGTGCCAACACCCGGCATCATGGTGTGGGGAGCGATCTCCTACACTGGCCGTACACCTCTGGTGATCGTCGAGGGGACACTGAATAGTGCACGGTACATACAAACCGTCATCGAACCTATCGTTCTACCATTCCTAGACCGGCAAGGGAACTTGCTGTTCCAACAGGACAATGCACGTCCGCATGTATCCCGTGCCACCCAACGTGCTCTGGAAGGTGTAAGTCAACTACCCTGGCCAGCAAGATCTCCGGATCTGTCCCCCATTGAGCATGTTTGGGACTGGATGAAGCGTCGTCTCACGCGGTCTGCACGTCCAGCACGAACGCTGGTCCAACTGAGGCGCCAGGTGGAAATGGCATGGCAAGCCGTTCCACAGGACTACATCCAGCTTCTCTACGATCGTCTCCATGGGAGAATAGCAACCTGCATTGCTGCGAAAGGTGGATATACACTGTACTATTGCCTACATTGTGCATGCTCTGTTGCCTGTGTCTATGTGCCTGTGGTTCTGTCAGTGTGATCATGTGACGTATCTGACCCCAGGAATGTGTCAATAAAGTTTCCCCTTCCTGGGACAATGAATTCACGGTGTTCTTATTTCAATTTCCAGGAGTGTAGATAACGAAAACGTGTTCGACCGTGCTGGACATACCCTCATATGGCGAGTCGTGTGAACACGCAGTGTACCCAGGTACATTACCATATTAACTATTGCTTGATGTCTTATGCTGTATCCTATCAACGGATCTTTATTTTCACTCATGTAGTGTCATAAACTCCTTTTCTCTCCGATCCGTTCGCCCGTTGCTTCCTTTCATGAATGCTGAGTGTGTAGTTTGAAAACATGACGACAGGCTACAATCCAGTATGAGTCCCTTTTCAACAATTGCCTCCTTCCCCGTTCCTTGGTTTTTATTACTGCCGTCTAGTTTGTTTACAGTTTGCAGATAACTTTTCGCTCATTCTCCTTTGCCCCTGATACATGAAGGATTTCAAACAAAAGTGTATTCCACCCAGCATTGTTCAGAGCTTTCTCTAAATCTATGGCTATTAAAATTGCTACACCACGAAGATAACGTGCTACAGACGCGAAATTTAACCGACAGGAAGAAGATGCTGTGATTTGCAAATGATTAGCTTTTACGTAGCATTCACACAAGGGTGGCGCCGGTGGCGACACCTACAACGTGCTGACATGAGGAAAGTTTCCAACCGATTTCTCATACACAAACACCAGTTGACCGGCGCTGCCTAGTGAAACGTTGTTGTGATGCCTCGTGTAAGGAGGAGAAATGCCTAACATCACGTTTCCGACCTTGATAAAGGTCGGATTGTAGCCTATCGCGATTGCGGTTTATAATATCGCGACATTGCTGCTCGCGTTGGTCGAGATCCAATGACTGTCAGCAGAATATGGAATCTGTTGGTTCAGGAGGGTAATACGGAACGCCCTGCTGGATCCCAACGGCATCGTATCACCAGCAGTCTAGATGACGGGCATCTTATTCGCATGGCTGTAACGGATCGTACGGCCACGTCTCTATCCCTGAGTCAACAGATGGGGACGTATGCAAGACAACAACCACCTGCACAAACAGTTCGACGACGTTTGCAGCAGCATGGACTATCAGATCGGAGACCATGGTTGCTGTTACCCGTGAAGCTGCATCACAGACAGGAGCGCCAGCGATGGTGTACTCAACGTCGAACCTGTGTGCACGAATGGCTAAATGTCATTTTTTCGGATGAATCCAGGTTCTGTTTACAGCATCATGACGGGTGCATCCGTGTTTGGCGACATCGCGGTGAACGCACATTGGAAGCGTGTATTCGTCATCGCCATACTGGCGTATCAACCGGCGTGATGGTATGGGATGCCATTGGTTACACGTCTCGGTCACCTCTTGTTCGCATTGACGGCACTTTGAACAGTGGACGTTACATTTCAGATGTGTTACGACCCGTGGCTCTACCCTTCATGCGATCCCTGCGAAACCCTACATTTCAGCAGGATAATGCACGTGCAGGTCCTGTCCTGTGTGGACCTTTCTGGATATAGAAAATGTTCGAATGCTGCCCTGGCCAGCACATTCTCCTGATCTCTCACCAACTGAAAACGTCTGGTCAATGGTGGCCGAGCAACTGGCTTGTCACAATACGCCAGTCACTACTCTTGATGAACTGTGGTATCGTGTTGAAGCTGCATGGGCAGCTGTACCTCTACACGCCATCCAAGCTTTGTTCGACTCATTGCCTACGCGTATCAAGGCCGTTATTACGGCCAGAGGTGGTTGTTCTGGGTACTGATTTCTCAGGACCTATGAACCCAAATTGAGTGAAAATGTATTCACATGTGAGATCTAGTATAATATGATTGTCCAATGAATATCCATGTGTCATCTGCATTTCTTCTCGGTGTAGCAATTTTAATGGCCAGTTGTGTATATAACCAATAAATATAAATTCTGAATCCACTTTCTAAGATAAATCGTAAGGTCAGCAAGGTGTCGGGTGATCTTTTATTTCTCCTTAACCAAAACTGATGTTCCTCAAGACCGGCGGCTACTGGTCTTCTCAGTATTGTGTGTATCATCCACGTTAATATATAGGATGCCCGTAATTAAAGTTTAAGTTTCAAAATACTTGAAAGAAAGGGAACCGCTGCTCCGAATTGTGTCAAATCTCGTAGACCAGATTAGTATTGACACGGGGGTAAACGTCATGGAATAAAAAAAATTTAACGAAAATTTCACCAATAGATTGCGCTGTAAGCGTCTTAAAGGGGTGGGCTACAAACGACAGATGAATCGCAGTACGATGGTTATGGTATGAGTTAAACATTGTTCCATCTCTGCTGTTCAACAAGCATTACTGCACAAGTTCGGCTGTCAACAGTTGTTGCACAGCTAGTTAGGTAAGCTCGTCTACAACGGCAAGCTTATACCACATTGTTTTTAACTTCATTCGTTTTTAAGTGTCCTGTGGCACTGCATGACAAGCAAAAATATCGGTTTTTAACTGTCCTCGGGCCAAGACCCGCATAAAAAGCGAAATGGCACCGGTTTCTAATTGTTGTGAGACTGATGTCAGAAATGTTCAATTTGTTGTCCACCGTTCTCTGCTACAAGCTGAAATCGGGATGCAGCGTATTCAACAACAGATCGGAGTGTCTGAACACATCATTCAGGTATCCCCACAGTCATAATTCACACGGATGAAGATCAGGTGATCTGGACGGCCAACTGTAGGGAAATGATGGCTGATAATTCTAGCATTTCCGAAATGCCTCAACAGCAGCCGCTTCATTGGCTGTGTAATTTGCGCAGGAGCGTGATATTGCGCAACAATGATCCTACCCACACATCCATGTTGTTGAAGGTTTGTAATGGCATTGGTGCCCAAAAAACTCCCATAGATTTTAGCAGAAATGGCGGAGACAACTGGACCCATGGGCCTCATCTCCTCAAAAATATACGACCCCACAATAAAACGTCACTGTCGAAGGGCACTATACAGTCAAATCTGCAGAATCAAATGGTACCGGTTGATGAGCGTCCGTATTTCTTGTTGCCAATATTCTGTCGTTCAGCTTATTAACATGTACCTGGAGATGAAAATGGGCTTCGTTTGTCCACAGAACGGTCCATGGTCATACATTATTTACTTCCATTAGAGGAAGAAATTCCAAAGCGAGTGGTTGTCTTGCTGGCAGGTCAGCAGGAAGCAAATCTTGAACATGGTTGATTCTGTATGGATAGCATTTCAGCATGTTTCGTATGATTTCATGCACCTTGCTCGTTGGCACGTCCATCTTTCGGGGTACTCGCCCAGCACTACATGTTTGCACATCACTGATCGATCCTGTAACGTTGCGGCCACATCTTCGACAGACGCCCGATCAGCTGCTTTCCTCCCTATGCCACACTGCACTTCACAAGAACCCGCCTTTAGAATTCTGCAATCACGTTTTTCCATACCCTTATCAGAAATTGGACCAATGCCTTTTTCATTCCCTTGAGTGTCCAGAACTTCTGCAGGGCTACTGGCGCACAGTCACCGTTCTTGTAGAAGTGTTTTACACAGTAGCGCGCAATGCTTCATGGAGACAGTCATGTAGGACGTTTCGGGCTCAAATTTGGGAACAGTCGTGTTCTGCATGCCTGCTGTTGTGCTTATTTTGACTACAGTGCCATCTACTGGTCAAATTTTCGCCTTTTTTTCTCCATAACGTTTCCCCTGCGTCAGTAACATACTGCTCAAATATTGACGTTATTCTGAGCAGTGACCTCTCTAGAAATAGTTTTTAACTTGAAATTTTAATTATGAACACCCTATATTGCTACCTTGCCATTGGCCTTCCCGCAGTGGTAGCACCAGTTCTCATCAGATCACCGACGTTAAGCGCTTGAATGGTTCACTCTCCAGGTCTACCGTGTTGGCAAGCTTAGTGCACTCAGCCCTTATGAGGCTAATTGAGGATCTACTTGATTGAGAAGTAGCGACACTGATCACCAAAACTGAAAACGGCCAGGGAGAAGTGTGCTGACCGCATGCCCCTCCGTATCCGCATCCGGTGACCCCTAAGGGGTGAGAATGACACTGCGGCCGATCGGTAACGTTGGTCCTTCAAAGCCTGTTCAGACTGTGTTTGTTGTTTTTTTTTTATTACTACCACGTTTTATAAAACTGATGGTTCTGCAGTATTAACATCTGTCAGCATAAACATTCCATGGAATTGGCACATTACATTCTTCTTTATGTCTCAGGTGATGTGGACTGTCATGCGTATTTTCCTTACCAGATGGGATAGTTTTGCCATAGCTGATTCATCCAACGACTTTCAGTAATTTTAAGAGACTATCTGGTACTCAAAATACCTTGTTTCAACTTATTTACTCCAGTGCACTATAGTAGGGGAGCAAAGTATGTATGACCCCACTCTCCATTGTTGCCAAATGTATTCAAGATAGCGGATCCAAAATGGTGGCGATAGATATGACAACTTCGTAATGACATCATTGTGGGGAGTTCAAATTTTTAGGAAGATAGGTTAATTGGGCTACCTCCACTGCAGTAACGCCCACCCCTCCCCTCCCCCGGGGAATGGTGAGAAGTTCAAATTTTGGTTGTGAAAAAATGGTACTTGGGCTATCTCCACTCGCCTAAGTCATCCGACCGTCATCTCTTCCTAGGAATCGGCGGGAAAAGGACTTAGCCTGCAAGGGATAGGATGGACGTATGTCTTTATTTAAACAGTGTTTATTTAAACAATTTGAGGCAGTGCCCCCATCCAGTGTGCTGACCATTAGGTCCAGAGTCCAACTGACCTAGTACACAGTACTGCCACCAGAGGGCACTGTCATCCCTCCTGTGATGTAATCCTAGATGTCGGTCTGGAGAGGAAAAATGGTAGGTCACACTACTGTCTACAGCTATGTCTACAGTTCGAGTTCTTCGAGTGTTATACTGACATCACATGTCATAGGTGTCAAGTCATCCTCTGGGCTGCTCGCACGTGTGCTTACCATTGCTCGTGAGAAATCTCTCTGTACCTGTGGATGCTGACGTCAAAGATCGCGCTACAGAAATCTGTTCCAGAATCACATCAACTGCTTTCTCTATGAGGGAGAACAGGACCTGTTCACGGAAGTAGCCCAGAACAACATCGATTGCATCCTTACTGATGGTACTAAAGAGGCGGCACGTGTTACCCTTCCCAGGCACCGTACTATCCTTCTTTCAATATGTTTCAGAAACGTTAAACTTTCTCACCGCCAAAAGCCTTCATCTTGTCTGCTCACACTCGTGAAAATATAGTTACTCATAAAAACATTCTTGTAACTTGGAGAGAGAGAGAGGGATAGGGGAGGGAGAGAGAGAGAGAGAGAAAGAGAGAGACGATGGTGCCATTAAGCCATTCCAGAAACAGTGATGTTCGATAAAAGCTTCTCATTGGCTGAAGATTCAAACGAAGCTCTCTCATTGGTTGCCTTAGTCTATATGTAAACCCACAAGCAACCTCCATCGTCCTCTGTCCACTGCTGTCCACCTTGTTCTGCGCACCATCACGTCTGTGTGTTTACTTGTTCTTTTCTGCTCGCAATATGAAGAGATGTAGCTGCAACAACACTTCAGAGTGTAGTGGCGAGAGGCTTAGCGTTCAGCAGACTGGATTACCAAGTGAGTAAATAATTTATATTTTGAGTGTAAATTTTCGTGTGAATGTTAAATTCACCTTATTATTTCTGTCTTCTTGTTACAGTACAACTCCAGGATTTGGTCTTGGAGTGTGAGGAGAGGCAGGAGGGGGCTGGACCACAACAAACTCTTAAAGTCCAGCCTCCTGTGTTAGGTTCACAGCCCGAATTGCCTTGTCAGTACAATTTTCTTATTTCTTACTTAGTTTTTTTTTTGTTCCTCTAACACACTTGAAGCATATGCAGACTGGGCTGGAGGCAGACCTGGGGGCTGAAATCAATTATCTGCTGCAGCAGCAGCAGCACTAATTGGAACAGCTTCTAGCTGTGGATAACCGACAACAACACTCACCTAACTACAGAAAAAATATCCATGTTTGAGATTTCTGTGTAACTCGACATTGAATATAAATAAAACTTTGTCTCGTCCTGTTACAGGAACAGCTCTAGAGGACTTCGATTTGTTGGATACGCAGCAGGAGGCTGTTCAACAGATACAGCAACAGCCTGCAGCAAATAATGGTCCAAGGAGCACACTTGTAAGTTCAAAAAAATATTATGTGCCTCTAGTAGTAGAGGAAGTTTTTTCTGTAACAAATCAGTTTATATATCTTGTTTGTTGTTGTTGTTGCAGGCGAGACAGACGAGGACAGACAAATGCGTTCTGATCTGGTTCTACTAGATTATGATTATGATGCATTTTTTGAGAGTGCAGTGGAGTTGCCCGATCAAGTGGTAATTCCCTGGAGCCATAGCAAGAAAGGTAATTACTCACTCTGCTAATAACCATGTGACCGTCAGAATTCTTTCTTTCACAGTGTCAGCAGCAGTAAGCAATGTACTAAACTATTATTTATTTTATCTATTCTTCTTCTACAGCGGTTGTGTCTCAGCACCCTCAACACGGTGTGGCGCGCATACAGGTGGCATCTAAACCGTCTTCCTCACCAAAGCGGCGCCCAGTGAGACACAACTCGCCTATAAGGGCGCCACTACTCGCTGCGCAGGAACTCGCCGCCGCCGCCACCACCCTGGCACCAGCGCTCTGGCGTCCGTGGGCCATGCAACGAACCACCACCCCTCACATTACCGGGTCGAGTCTACAACAGCATATGGAGCCATTGCCGCAGCCTGGCTGTTCCCATCTCGCTAACCCGGTCACACAGCTACATCTTCCTTCGTCATCATCATCATCATCATCGTATGAGCCTTGTCGGAATCGATGTACACACAAGGTATGTGCGCCTCGTCACATACTGACTTGCCCTCCACAACACCATCATCAACGGGGTGAACTCAAAATAGTATTAATATTAATATAGATGATCCTGTGGCTAGTGCTAGTTCACTCTCCCATCCCTTTAGTGAAGGACATCAGGTCAATGATACCATACCGCATTTAGAATACTCGGTGATTGTAGACGCTTTTAAGCAGCGAATCTCGTTCATGAGGATAGATAACCCAGTAGGAGGGTACCACGAACCTGTTGGTTTTCTAAGGGCGTGCTTTCCTGTCGCGGAAACTGAGCTCCTCAAGATAGTCAATGATCCGCGGTATACCGCCATTAAATGCAGTGCGGGGCTATCCATCGAATTATCATACCTCCCCCTCCCCTTCCAAAGTTGAGTCTGGTGTTGAAGAGAAAACTATACATTATCGTTGGGGGGGGGGGGGGGGGATGGTGTGATAATGCGGAGCACGTCAGTCCAGTCGCTGAGTGGTTTAGTAAATCCGTCTTGAGTGCTATACCGGCCTGGTTTCCCGAAATGGAAGTCAGACGATCAGCTAAAACATGACCATGATCTCGTAAATGGAGGGTCAATCTATATCAAGCTTCCGAAAGATAGGCAGGCATATATTAATGTCGAAAATAGAAAAGATCAGGCTTGTTTTGCGTGGTCACTGCTGGCTTGCGAAAGAAAGTGCGACCTAAGGGATCATCCTGAGCATCCGCGTCCATACTATGTAGGTGATAATACTCTTGGGTGTTATAACTTTGATGGTATCGATTTCCCCATCAAGATCCAGGACGTACCTAAATTTGAGGCGCAGAGTACTGGCATTTCGGTTCCTATTTATGACCTGGAGAAGAAAAGCAAGGCAAATGAGCAATACAAGCATATTTCGGTTGGTCCCCTCCATTTCTCAAAATTTGCCGGTGAGTGTGAGCTGCATGTAAACATGCTGCTCTTCTCTGAAGGTGATTATTATCACTATGTTTGGATCAAACAAAGGCCCGACTCCTTTTCGTCCCAACCACCAACAAATTGTCGTGTAAAACATATTTGCTTAAGGTTCCTGAATTATTTCTCCTAAGACAAGTTATTAGCTGCACATCTAGTCGGCTGTGCTTCCAAGGATCTGATACGTGTTATTATGCCCACTGAGGAAAACAAATTCAAGAATGCTCACCACCAGGAGCAATGCCCATTTGTAGTGTAGGCTGATTTTGAATGCCTCCTCGCTTAAAAATTCGTACCAGTGTTACTGTTGTATCGAGTAAGTTAAAAGTATTTCGGCATTGGAATAGCAGATTCAATTTATACTATATTGTACCTGAAAAACTACATTGTTCCTCGAGAATTATATTCTGTCCCGAGAACTACATTGTATTTGCGTGAACTGAACAAACCAAGACAAAAATTAGTCACCATACGTCTTTGTTGTTGTTGTTTATAAAGAATCCTATCCCATATTGCATTATGTATGTATATGTATATAAAGGCTGTGCATGTCTCATACGACATTAGTTTTGCTGAAGATGAGTGCTATTAAGGAGTTAGTGTTTAAGATGGATGATAACAAAATGTATAGAATGGTTGCATGGAATTACGACTATCATATAGCACGATTTGGGTTATGAGAGCAGGAGGCATGTGACTGTTTCCACTTGCCAAGATATATAGCAGACATATCTAAAGTTATATCTCCTGTGCTTGAAGGAAACCACAGACATAAAATGTGGCTAAAAAGCTGTACACTGTCAAAGCGGGAACAGGATTGAAAAAAAAAGGAACACAGAGGTTGTGAGGTAAATATTCTTTTATTTCTTATCCAACTTAAAAGTAATTTTATATTTTCACAAGTAGACACAGCAACACTATTTTCACACATCTTCTTCATCATGGGTCGATGGAGAGGAGGACACCTGTAGAATTCCAGTTTCCCACATAGTCTTCGGTAAAGTATCCTGCAGAGACACGCCACGGAATCTTGGAATGTAGAATTTGTTTCTAACGAAATTAGGAAGATCACTATTTGTGAGTGGTCTGTCTTGTAGGACCTCTAATAGGCTTTTTTTATTTATGAATAGACCCAGCCCTTTCCTGTACAGTTTCATACATAGTTCTTTTCCGATGGCTGCGGCTTCCATCATGCGGACATGTCTTCTTACCTCTTCTGACACCCCTTGGGATTTTTGCGAGTTATTGATCGTTCGAGCAAGAGTGGCAGCTCCACGAGCGAGGGACCTTACCACCGAAAGCGCCGAGAGGGCCCGGATGTGAAAAGGAAGAAAACCGCCAGAGGTCTTGGGTATTGGTAGAAGTTGAAGTGCTTTAGTAGATCCTCTTCTTCTTCTTCACCCACCTTTCTGCTTCAGTGCTTTTTTGGCTGTACACATCGCTGACAGGATACAGTTCTTCCAACAGTTTTGCTTCCCGCCCTTGTCCTTCTTGTTCTTTAGTGCACAACGTGCAGCATTCATAATTCGCTTGAAATTCATCACTCCTAAACCCAGCTTAATTTTTCCTTACATGGTTTTATCAACTGCAATTGCTGCGATGCATTGACCTATACGACTATCCTTTCTTCTCCGCATCGCCTTAGCCTTATCAGCTAGATAGATTTTTTTATGCGGCGTATGCAATGTCATGTTCCATACACGCTTTGTCGAGCAGATTAACCCCCTCACCACCTCGTGCCAAGCGTTTCTGAAGCTTTGTCCCAGGTCCACAGTGGTTACACCCACGAATTTGTAATTCCAATGGCAGTTGGTCTAGAATAGCACCACCTCTTCTAATGTGTCTCTTAGCACGAATGTCGTGCTATTGCGATGGCTCTGCACTGTGCGCTTCCTTTATATTAATCCCACTATAAAAGTCCAAATCTTTTGTGTAGCAGGAAAACCAAGCCATTGAACTAATGATTCATTTCCCCGAATTTTTATGACTCTCTTCACGAGACGCACATCCGGTTCTGAGCTTTTCTGCAACTCCTCGGTGTAGAAGCAGCCTGCAATTTCTTCATCTTTACTATCCTTGAATATATAAGTTCTAGGTTTTGTTCTTTGCACCTTTGAACCTGTAAATATCTCTGTTGACCAGTTGGGTTGGTATGATTTCTCAAATGCCGTCTTGTGTTTTGAGACACGTACCAAATCACCTAAATTAAATTTCTGTCTGCTTGGATACAGCATTTTAATGTGAAAGTACACCGTATCCATGAGTCCATTATCATGAACGTCGACCGGTCTAATTTTTATTGTGGTATGTTTGGTACGTTTATACTAAGCAATAATTTTCGGGAGGATATCTGTCCATTTTGATGTGCAGTGAAGGTTAAAACGCATCCACATTCGACCTATTACTGTTCCGTTCAGACGCTCCACGATACTTGCCTTCAGGTGAGAGAATGTTCAGTAGTGATGTATTCCACACCGCTGTATCAAGGTCTTGAAATACCTACTGTAGCCGGCCGGAGTGACCGAGCTGTTCTAGGTGCTACACCCTGGAACTGCACGCCCACGGCGGCCGCATGTTCGAATCCAGCCTCGGGCATCGATGTGTGTGATGTCCTTAGATTAGTTAGCTTTAGCTGAAGTGGTATCAGGTGTTCCCCAGGGAAGCGTCCTGGGACCTCTACTGTTCCTGATCTATATAAATGACTTGGGTGACAATCTGAGCAGTTCTCTTAGACTGTTCGCAGATGATGCTGTAATTTACCGTCTAGTAAGGTCATCCGAAGACCAGTATCAGCTGCAAAGCGATTTAGAAAAGATTGCTGTATGCTGTGTCAGGTGGCAGTTGACGCTAAATAACGAAAAGTGTGAGATGATCCACATGAGTTCCAAAAGAAATCCGTTGGAATTCGATTACTCGATAAATAGTACGATTCTCAAGGCTGTCAATTCAACTAAGTACCTGGGTGTTAAAATTACGAACAACTTCAGTTGGAAGGACCACATAGATAATATTGTGGGGAAGGCGAGTCAAAGGTTGCGTTTCATTGGCAGGACACTTAGAAGATGCAACAAGTCCACTAAAGAGACAGCTTACACTACACTCGTTCGTCCTCTGTTAGAATATTGCTGCGCGGTGTGGGATCCTTACCAGGTGGGATTGACGGAGGACATCGAAAGGGTGCAAAAAAGGGCAGCTCGTTTTGTATTATCGCGTTATAGGGGAGAGAGTGTGGCAGATATGATACACGAGTTGGGATGGAAGTCATTACAGCATAGACGTTTATCGTCGCGGCGAGACCTTTTTACGAAATTTCAGTCACCAACTTTCTCTTCCGAATGCGAAAATATTTTGTTGAGCCCAACCTACATAGGTAGGAATGATCATCAATATAAAATAAGAGAAATCAGAGCTCGAACAGAAATGTTTAGGTGTTCGTTTTTCCCGCTCGCTGTTCGGGAGTGGAATAGTAGAGAGATAGTATGATTGTGGTTCGATGAACCCTCTGCCAAGCACTTAAATGTGAATTGCAGAGTAGTCATGTAGATGTAGATGTAGTTCTAAGTTCTAGGGGACTGATGACCTCAGAAGTTAAGTCCCATAGCGCTTAGAGCCATTTGAACCATACCTACTGTAAGACACCACGCCGTGATCGGTTTGGAGATTGTCTGGGCATCGATTCGTCCCTTTCTGTAGCAAACGCTCAAAAACATCCACGACATTTCTAGCCGTTTTTGTTTTAACAGGTAATGCCCAGGCAGATATGGAGTCTGTATCAATATACATTAAAATATATGTGAATCCATTATTCTCAAGTGAAAATCCCCTCATATCTACAAGATCAGCTTTGCCAGTAGTCATCCAAAACTTTAATCATAACACGCCTACGCGGGTGTATTTTGCGTGCTGGTTTGTGCAGTCTCCATACTTATTCGATGATAACTCTTTCTCTAACCTCAGATATTACTGAAACAGCCGCATTCGAATGAGCTGTATTACCTGCAGCAGCTGATGCCATGTACAGACGAATTCGATCTATTATCTCGTTGGCGTCGTTATTAAATATATACTGCAGGATTCGATTGTTCACAGTTTTATGCTCAATGTCAATTCCATCACCACCGCTGCTGCTGATGTTGTTGTTGTTTTCCGCATCAAGTATTGGTTTTGTAAGGGTTTTATATTTTTTATTGCTCAGGCTTTTCGCGATGTTATGTACATCAGTCATGTGCAATATTTCACGGTACGCTTCCCTATCATTAACTGAATAACTTATAAGTTTTTTGGTACGTCTTAAGACAATAAGACTCACTATGACAAGTGCTCTCAAACCGTCTATAACGAATCTGTATTGTGTGATCAGTTACAGTTATAGGATGTATATCCAGCATTTACTGTCTTCCCCTGCTAACGCCGAATTTTCTATTTACCTGACCAGGGGCGTGACGGATAATGAATTCATCAATGGCAACACCATAGTTATCGTGTGTTTCTGTTTTTGCTGAGAGCTGTCGGAGAAATTCTCTCAAACCGTCTTTAACCAATCTGTATTTTGTCATCAGTTACAGCTATAGGATGTATATCTAACATATACTGGCTTCCCCTGCTAACGCCGAATGTTCCATCTACCTGACCAGGGAGGTGGCGGATAATGAATTCATCAATGGCAACACCATCGTTATCGTGTGTTTTTGTTTTTGCTGAGAGCTGTCTGAGAGATTCCATAACCGGCTTAAATGTCTCTCTTAGAGTTTGCTGTCGATCCATATGCCATAACCTCAGCGACCATAATTGCTCACGAACTGTTTCCCGCACTTGAAACACTTTCTGCTTCGTTGACATCTGGGCGTATACTAGTCAGACGTTTCCGAAGCATGAGGCTTTACGCATCCGCTCTCCTTCTTCCTCTTTCTATGAACTTGTTCCCCCTTCTAAACAACAATGAACTCTACATATATTTTCCCCTCAATTAACCTCGACCTTTTCAGTTAAGTCGGTTACTTTCTTACCGATTTCATTAAATAATTCATTTATCGCATTCACCACTCCAAGAAGAGTCTGGTAATACGTCTCTAGTTCCCTACGCATACCTCCAGCTTTATGCACAATAGCCTGAATTTCCGCATCCATGTACAGGCGAATGTTCTTTCGGTGTACACCAATTGTCTCTGGTTGAGAACAAGAAATGCGCGCTAATTTGTCCATCGTGCAGCGTATACTGATGTACTAACCTCTCTTACCGTGCTATATCTGGAGAAACTCTTGAAAGTTTCGCCTGTACCTACCATCACTTAGTTTTCTTATTTTATCAATAACGAGAAACCCCTACTGTGAATAATTACAGGAATAAGCACATACAATCATTGGACGACATGTCAGTTCCTAAATGTGCTTGGTAAATACGTTTTAAATTCAGGGGGTCTTGTTTGAAGGCTATTATAGGGTTTAAATTATACCTAAACAACTGTTTCTCGATTATGGGAATCGGCTGGATTAGATAAAATACATCAGCACTCATATGACGACCGAAACATAAATATTTTCGAAATTGGTCTTTGTTTTCCATAGCAAAATCGTAAAATATGAAGGCAGTCTTTGGTTTTGCTTTTTAAGGTGGAGGGACATACCTGCTTTCACTGAATGTCATGTATGTAACACCATACACACCGCGCATTATCTCCTGTAATAGCTCATACTTTGGTTGAAACAGTGTTTCTGAGAATACACAAACATGTTCAAATCAGACTCCATCTACATGCGTTATCAGCGTCATGAGGACATTAGTCTTGCCACAACTGGCTGGACCTACAATAATTGCTTCTATATTATCAGGAAGGAGAATTTCGTTCTTCTTCTTCTTCCTTAAGCCTTCGTTTGCATCTTCACAGGACCAGTCACCAACAACAAAGTCCTTGTGATGAGGATGTTTCACCCATCCTACCATGATACTGCCTACGAAAGGTACTGCAAGTAGTTTACACACATAGAAAGAAACACTTGAAGGGGATGCTAATAGTATGTGTAGTCATCATAGCTACACCATTTAACTGACTGATGGTTCAAATGGCTCTAAGCACTATGGGATTTAACATCTGAGGTCATCAGTCTTCTAGACTTAGAACTACTTCAACTTAACTAACCTTAGGACATCACACACATCCATACCCAAGGCAGGATTCGAACCGGCGACCATAGCAGCAACGCTGTTCCGAACTGAAGCGCCTAGAACTGTTCAGCCACAGCAGCCTTAACCGACTGAGGTATATTGGCTACACAGAGAAAAAAGCAATATATATTTTACCCATGAAGAGTAACTTGATCATTCATTATGTTAATAACTGGTGTATCATTGAAAAATAATGTTATTAATAAGCATAATACTTTGATAATAATGAGAGAAGTATGAAATAACACAAACGTGGTTTGAGATTATATATAGATACATTATTTATTTATTTAAATATCATACATAGGATGCAGTATTTCAAGAAAATCATCAGACTCTTCCTGTATCTTCTTCTTCGCACCTGTACAGTATTTGCCAAACAAAGCTTTTTGACATGCAATAAATTTCGCGTGTATCTACCTCAAGGCAATGGATGTCTCACAATACTCAAATTTTTTCATATGCACATGTAATCTGTTTCTCTTTCGCTTCGGCGCTCATGTGCAAACAGAGGTGCTGCTTCAAATCATCAACATGTACACTATGCACACGTAGGAAGCTTACAACATCGATGTGCGCAGAGTCTATGCTCATCAACCAACGGCTCAGTTTCTCCCGTGCAAGACATAGCGCAGTATTCAGATCGTATAATTTCATAACTAAGGAGTGCCTTAGATAAACACAGTTGTCACCCTATTTCACACATAATGCACAGTCATCAAACACTGTTGTAGTAGATTGTGCCACACCAGTAAAGCGAATGTCTGGAGGAGAACGAGTTGGATAATACCCTGTAGTCATCTGCTGTTGACGTAGCGCTGTGCACGGCATATTTCGTCCCAGTCGAACTCGGAAATTGGCACTTTAACACCATTCGATGCGTTTTCAATTTCTATTCTCGCATGCAAGCCCCAGACATGATATACTTTTACACCAACGTTTACACTTTTCGTTCCACTGGGAGTTAAATTATGCTTGGAACTGCAAAACGTGGGTACACTCCATGTCTTCTTATCCACAGCATCTGCACTCTTTGGCTGCACTAGCACAGGGATGTTCTGCTGGGATGAATGATATGTTGGTGACCAGTCCTGAGTACTGTCCTCTATCTTGCAGATGTTTAGGGCCACCAGCAGCATTCGATGTGTCGCTAGCAGATTGCGTGTCCTCATCACACAAATCAATGAGTGTCACAGACAAAAACAGCTCCTTGTCCTGCTCCTGCAAATGGGCTATACGTGCTACAGGAATCTCATGTGCTCGCTACAGGTTCAGTCATGCTACAGGTTGTTGCTGCCACAGGTCTATAGGTCTCGACAAGATAGCAGCCGAGGTTGCTACAGGTCCGGGCGCGACAGAGATTGGCATTTTGGCACTCGACCCTGAGGGCTTCGACGAGTCGAGGGCTACTGCTGAACAACGATGAGGAAGCTTATACATGAACCAAGACACGAAAAAAATTGGTAATAATAATAATAATAATAATGAAGCTAACCACATAAAAAGATGTGTTATAGAATACTTATTTTTCTACTTCTTCCAGTTCTGCAGGGCTGTGCTGGATTGCGACTGCTGTTGACACTATATGTTTCTTCTTCTTCTGTTGCTGCTGCTGACGGACTGACTGAGCAAGACTGAGGTCCCAGAGCTACTGAGCCAGCTATATAAACCCTCCAATCACATTACCAGATACCTCCATCTTACTGGCCGAACTCAAATATGTGACTGGATTAAGGGTTCCAATTGGTCCCCCGCCATTTTCCCCCACCCCTGACCGCCATCTTGGATTCCGTCATGTGAGGGATGACTGTGCCTTCTGGTGGCAGTCCTGTGTACTAGGTCAGTTGGACTCCAGAACCCACAGTGAACACATGAGATGGATGCACTGCCTCACATTCTTTAGATAAAGACTATTTAAATGAAGACATACATCCATTCTATCCCACATAGGCTGAGTCCTTTTCCCACAGATTCCTAGGAAGAGGGGCTGTCAGATGACTTGGGTCAGTGGAGGTAGCCCAAGGGCCCTTTTTTCACCACCCAAAATTTGAACTTCCCGCCAATTTCTGTGGGAGGGGATGAGATGGGAGGGGTTGGGAAAGGGGTTAGGTTGGTGGAGGTGGCCTGACTGACCTATCTTCCCGCCAAAATTTTAACTTCCTGCCATGACGTCTTTGCGACATTGGCACATCTATCGCCGCAATCTTGGATCCGCCATCTTGAGCAAATCTGGGAACACTGTACAGTGGGGATGTAGATACTTTGCTCCACTACTCATTATCAAATTCTAGCTGTAATGCTTCTTCCACCTTGTTTCCTTATACCTCACTTCTCTTTCCATAATATCATCTTCAGGATTCTTTCCTGTACATATGCCATCTATATATTAATTCCACCTTTGAGCCTTACCCTCTTGGCTTGTGCTTCCTCCTTATTCTAACATATTCTTAGCATCTTATGGACATCATCAAAGTATTGCAACTACACTGCCTGATAAAAAAAAGTGAAAACTCTTAAGGAGGGAAGAAACAAAATTAGGTTATTCGAGCCCAGGAGTACGTGATTTTATTTCAGTCAGTTCAATATCGAGTAAAATTTTCAAAGGAATTGGCAGTAAGACTCCCACTTATGGTTACGACGTTGCACTCCCTTTGACCTGGAAGCATACACCGATTCGATCAGGAAGGGAGTCATAAAACCGTTGTAACCTCTCCACAGGCAAACTCCCGCACAACCGTTATAACTGCTCCTTGACATCGTGAGACGGATGTAATGTCCGAGATGGTCCGACATATGATATGCTTAATCGGAGACAGATCTGGGGATATTGCTGTCTATTGGAGTAGCTTGACATCAAACAGACAGTTCACAGAGACATGGGCCGTGTATAGACGACCATAGTCCTGCTAGAAAATGGTACCAAGATACTGTCAGAAGAGAGGTAATGCAAGAGTACCCAGGATGCACGAGTTGTAGCGTTATGTCGTCTGAGCTTACTCAGTCACAACCATCGATAACCTGATGACATTCCTGTTGATCCCCCAAACCATGACACAAGGAGTCTCTCCCACACATTGTAAGAGTGGAACCTCTCCCTAGCGTACTCGCCAAAGATGGCAAAAGTGACTTAGTGCAGAACCGCAGTTCATCGCTGAACATAATTTCACGCCTTTTAACTGTGCTTCACTGCAATACTCCAATGTGGCCATTTGTGTTGTAATGTTAACGGCAGCCTACGGATGAGACGATAATGCTCTAGTTTGTCTTTTGTTAGTGTACGACCAATGGTGCGGGATGACACAAAATGTTGCAGGAGGCCAATAACTTGTTCTTGGATGGTAGGCACGATGTAAAGCAGTTACGGTGTGCTTGACGCACAATGTGGCCATCCTCGCTTGTGGTGTTCAGGCGTGTTCGACCGGACACTCAACGTCGTTAATTTCTGCCTTCCCGTTTCCGTGCAGTTCCACATCGGGACACTGTCGCAGCAGACATCCCCAAACATCTGGAAATTGCACGATTCGATAAATCAGCAGAATGGAGGTTCACAATGAGGCTCGTTTCAAACTCTGTCAATTGCCGTCAAAGCTGTCTCACACGTGTACATGCCATCTCATTACCCTTACAATGCTGTTTACTTCAGTTATATACCCTCTTGGGCTTGATGACAATCATAAACACAAACAGCAATAATGCACTATGGCGGCCGTTCTACTTATCACAGAGAATTTCAACTCTAAATCATTATAAAGTGGCAGATGCTGTGTATGTGTACCCACTTACTGTACCGTCCGACCATGTCTTCTGGGTGCTTCGCTTTCACCATCACGAAGTGTAGATTTCAGAAGAGTCACTGAAACTATTGTTTCCTGTCAAACAGAGGAGACAAATAAAATGAAGCTAAAGGTCATACAAGTATCATAATTTCCCCTGACTCGTGTTAACTGATGCTTCCACCACTGGGGAACTTTGTTATTCAAACACAAATCAAAATATCTTCTGACGCATGGTAACATTGACTATCTGGGAGTAGGAGGTGAAATATTACCAATATAGAGCCATCGCGGCGAGAATTAAATACGAAAGGTGACCAGTAGATCTGTAGATTCAGATAGGATTTTGTGGCATTAATTATGAGGACCTGCTGATTTCCTTGTTGTCCGTGGTCGCGTTACCGGTAGTAAGGAGACGGAGCAGGTCTTGTGAGACGCTGTGAGGCTGCTTCATGCTCTATTGACGCTGAATTTAGTCTTTAGTATGAAAATAAGAGGTCAGATGTAGTGGACATCACCACAGATTTCTTACAATTACTGAATATACACCTGCTAAAACGGTCATTGCAGTCTGCAGGCTGCAGATTTCATTTCCACGCCCCCCTCTCCCCTCAAAATCGATCGTGAATGAGATATGCTTGACCTATGTGATTATACACACACCAAACGAAGTTTTGCATCACCTCGGTTCCGAGAGTTCCGGAACCTGTACAGAAATTTGAAACACAGATCAACGTAAACATCATTTCCGCCCTTTTTACTGCTCATGAAAACTACACCTTGCATGTTGTACCATCATACAGCGAGATCTCCAGAGTTGGTGGTCCACATTGCTGTACACACCGGTACCTCTAATACCCAACAGCACGTCCTCTTCCACTGATGATTGGAGTGGTTTATATGGCTCTAAGCACTATGGGACTTAACATCTGAGGTCATCAGTCCCCTAGACTTAGAACTACTTAAATCTAACTAACCTAAGGACATCACACACATCGATGCCATAGGCAGGATTAGAACCTGGGACCGTAGTAGCAGCGCGGTTCCGGACTGAAGCACCTAGAACCGCTCGGCCACATTAGCTGGCTTGCACTGATGCATGCCTGTATTCGTCGTGGCATACTATCCCCAAGTTCATCAACGTACTGTTGGTCCAGAATATCCCACTCCTCAACGGTGATTCGGCGTAGATCCCTCAGAGTGGTTGGTGGGTCACGTCATCCATAAATAGCCCTTTTCAATCTATCACTGGTATTTTCAATAGGGTTCATGTCTGGAGAACATGCTGGTCACTCTAGTAGAGCGATGTCGCTATCCTTAAAGAAGCCATTCAGAAGATGTGAACGATGGGTGCGTGACTTGTAGTACCTGAAGACGAATGTCTGGTCAATATGCTGCCGATATGGTTGCACTATAGGTAGGAGGATGTCATTCAAGTATCATACAGCCGTTACAGCGCCTTCCATGAACACCAGACGCTTACATCACCCACATAATACCACCCCCAAAGCAGCAGGAAACCTCAACCTTGCTGCACTCGCTGGACAGTGTGTCTAAGGCGTTCAACCTGACCGGGTTGCCTCCAAACATGTCTCCGACGATTGTCTGGTTGAAGGTATATGCGACACTCATCGGTGAAAAGAACGTGATGCCGATCCTGAGCAGTCCATTCGGCATGTTTTTGGGCTCACCTGTACCGCACTGCATGGTGTCGTGGTTGCAAAGATGGATCTCGCCATGGACGTCGAGAGTGAAGTTGGGCATCTTGCAGCCTGCTGCGAACAGTTGGAGTCGTAACATGACATCCAGTGGCTGCACGAAAAGCATTATTCAACATGGTGGCGTTACTGTCAGGATTTCTCCGAGCCATAATACGTAGGTGGGGGTCACCCACTTTAGTAGTAGCCCTTTGGCGTCCTTAGGGAGGCATGTCATCGACAGCACCTGTCTCTGTATCTCCTCCACGTCCGAACAACATCGCTTTGGTTTACTCCGAGACGCCTGGACACTTCCCTTGTTGAGAACCGGTCCTGGCACAAAGTAACAATGAGGACGCGATCGAACCGCGGTATTGACCGTCTAGGCATGGCTGAACTACAGACAACATGAGCCGTGTACCTCCTTCCTTGTGGAATGATTGGAACTGATTGGCTGTCGGACCACCTGTGTCTATTGGGCGCTGCTCATGCATGTTTGTTAACACCTTTGAGCGGGTTTACTGACAGCTCTGAACGGTCAAAAGAGCTATTTTTGTGATACAATATTTACAGTCTATATTGAGTACTTCTGGGAACCGGGGGAACTCAAAACTTTTTTAGATGTGTATAGTAACAGCGTTCCAACAGTCTCTATGAGAACTGTCACAAGCTTTAGTTAATTAACGACCTCTTAAGTATTGTACAGAGCAATCCACATAAGAATAAGGATACGATATACGCTCATGAAGTAGATTTGTAAGACCTTATCTGTTCAACTGAGATGAAAGCTTCGCTGGATGAGATCCCTATACAGTTTTCGCAATTTTGGAAAATATGAGCCCTATTGA
The DNA here is from genome assembly GCF_023897955.1 of Schistocerca gregaria. Lineage (NCBI taxonomy): Eukaryota > Metazoa > Arthropoda > Insecta > Orthoptera > Acrididae > Schistocerca > Schistocerca gregaria. The sequence goes on from NC_064931.1 coordinate 352,045,416, forward strand.
GAAAATGTTAGGAGCAAACAATGCTTGTTGGTTTACTTCCTCTATTTGATCTGATGACTGAAATATAACATCAATTTCTACTGCTGTTATTATTAAAGAAAAAAATTGTATGAGCACATCTGTCATGACTGTTTACAGAAGATATTTCCGTATGATGATGAAACCTTTCTGGGATCCATTTTAATATTAAAATATGAAATACGAGTTTTTCATTTATATGAATAGTAGTTAATACAGCTATTTAATGGACTTTCTTTTATGATGATACAACCGTGTCGCCAATTAATACCTTAGCAGCAACAGATTTGTGTAACACTGTTTTTTAATTTTAAGTTTTTTAACAATACGCGTGTAACGACTGACAGACCTGTAAAACACATACACTCTCTTTTGTTAACGGGAAACAGAACGTTTTGCCTCGAAATGGTTGCGCTGACAGCAAGAAGTTATAGCTCCCACACGTGTGTATATCCGGGCCAGCTGGACGGTCTCAACCTGGGCTGCAGCAAGTTGTGGTCCAAGTTTGTCGAAAGGAATCCCCTCGGCCGACCACGACATGCCGCGCCGGCTTTTCGCCATTGAATTTTATTGCGCCGTAAAATCTAAAGGGCTTACCAGTTAGTCCTTGTAGTTCGCTTGCTGTCTATAAACCAATTTGTTGGTTAGTAGCGGAACGTTGGCCGAAACCGCTCGCATCTGCTCCGTCTTCTGCGATACACTCACAATAGCAGAGAATAATTTGCGCGATGAAACAATGACCACCAAAGTTCATTGCTACCATGAAAGTATTGGAAAATCTGAAATTAACCCAAATTAATAAAATGATGTGGTTCTCCACACAACATTAACTGAGAAATTACGTCGAATCGTCTTACGTATTCATATTAAAATACAAAAGAATTTAATTGTGGTGTACTTACGTTATTCTGATATTTAAGTAATTTTCAGTGACTGATTAATAGATTTTTCTTTAACTAGCCCGTCAGATAATGGGAAGTGCTTAAATCTAAAATGTTAGCTCCTTCAGCTCAATAAGTATTGTGAAATTCCATCGAACGAAAGTTACTTTTATGGTCACTTTTCATCAAGAAACTCATCAACATTTACTAACATGCGTGAAGAGCTCTGCATAGATGTGTTATTAAACCAAAATTTTCTTGTGTTACTGATCATCGCCCTCATTCATCTTGTTAACAGACAGATACATGCCCGCCCTTCGTTTCGACAATCATTCGTCTGTGTCGTACACTAAATATCCTGTTGGATATTTACTCTGAAAAAGGGGGCTGAAGAGTTTTACCTCATTGCCACAGCATGTCTAGCAAGCGCACAAACAGACACATACGTGCCCGCCCTTCGATTCGACAATCTTTCTTCTCTGTCGTACCCTAAATATCTTGTTGGAGATTTACTCTGAAAAAGGGGGCTGAAGAGTTTTACCTCATTGCCACAGCATGTCTAGCAAGCGCACAGGGCTTGATACCCTGTGTTAGCCAAATGTATTCAAGTGTATCAATAGAAGAAAGAAAAATGCGTCACAATGTTATCTTCAACATTTTCACTATAAGGGCAAGAAATTCCAGTGTGTGGTGTTCATATTTCTTTTCCCAATTTGTACTGTTAGACGGTACTGGATGCACCTCTAGAGACTATTCTTGACCCTAACATGTTATATCGTACGCAGGACCTCCGGTGACGTTTTCCCCCTCAATGTATGCATCGGGAAGAGTTCAGTTCCACGGTTCTCGGTTTATGCTCTGTAGCCGGATCATGAAAGACAAGTGCACATAATTTTCCAAAACTACTTCTCGCTAAGAGTTGGAGTCCTCAGGACACTTTACTTTACAAATCTTGCCAATTTTAATTCACCACACGTCGATGGCGTAGACACTCGCCCGCATCAGTAATGTGTTCCCTTTCTAAATAGAGAGGACTTCAACCGACCACAGACCCTTCCTTTTCACAGTTATTGTTAGGTTGTTTCATGATCCATGGATCATTTGCACGAAAAATCGTAGTGATGTGGCCTCTATCATCGCTGTTGAGCCGTGATATCTCAAAGTTGTTCTAAACTCTACGGCCTCACAAAGTGGCCGCGCGGTTTGAGGAGTAATGTCATGGACTGTGCGGCTCCTCCCACAGGAGGTTCGAGTCCTCCCTCGGCATGTGTGTGTGTATGTATGTATGTGTGTGTGTGTGTGTGTGTGTGTGTGTGTTGTTCTTAGTATAACTTAGTTTATGTTTAAGTAGTGTGTAAATCTAGGGACCGATGACCTCAGCAGTTTGCTCTCTTAGGAATTCACACTCATTTGAACATTTTTAAACCCCACGGATGAAATCAGAGAATCAGTAGATACTGGGAAATAAGCATCTTATCCCGCAATAAACTCTCTATTTGCACCAATGTAATCGATTCTTTAATTAGAATATATATATATATATATATATATATATATATATATATATATATATATATATATATATATTAAACAGTGCCCAACCAAGATGGAGATATAGCACTGTACGCAGTCGTTAGCTCCTTGTAGTTTATGAAACTCTGTACTACGCTGCTCCAACGATAGGGCGAGAAAAATCGCTTCTCTTCATACCAAAACAAAATTACAGACATATGAGGAAAAATACCAATACAATCGGATCTTGACACTGTCCTTACTGTCTCACAAGACTAATTTCGGCGGCACATTACCGCCATCATCAGGCCCCACCGCTGGCAAAAGAGTATTACATTTCTTTGACGCGTCAATTCTGAAGTCCTAGTTGCTAGTACACGTGGGCTAGCTTTTCTGAAGATTCTCTCCTCAACACAGTGTTGTCTACAACGCAATCACATTCTTCTGTCAGTAGTATAAACTTAGCAGTAATATGGTTCACTGTAAGTTTCATCCCGTTTGATTTGTTTACCTACACTTAACAAAAGACTGGGAGTCATAGTGCATCTCACCAACAAGTGCAAACAAAATTAATAGAGGGAAGAAAAATGTTCGAAACACTAAAACATGCTAATGTTTCGTAACCAGAGCAGCTGTAATGCGACATCCGTGTGACCAGATGAGAGGAAACGCGGACGCCAACTAAAAACAGGAAGAACCGTAAGAAATCGCTTATTTATATAAAAAGCGAGGAATGAACTGTTTTATAATCTACGAATAATACATACCATAACAAAAGTATATCATAACTATATCATTATGATGATACTGATGATGCCTTAAGTGAATAAGGGCAGAACGCGTCTGGGAAAATAAAATACAGTGTAGCAAAAGAAGGGTTTTTTTACTTACAAAACAAATATTTCTGTGCTTGCTGCGGAGGTTGGCCACGCAAACAAACGCGTTATACTTAAGAAAATGTTATTGTTTCGTTCATTTTTAAGTAACTGTCACTCAAAGAATGTACTGTAGATTAGCACTTTAGTACTCCACTAACTGTTAAACTAATAGAACTACAAAAAAAATATATGTATAGACTGAGGGTAAGAAGGGCAACCGTAGAATACTCCACACTCCATCTGAGAACATAAAGAAATATGGTTAAAAGGCAAACTTTTTCAGTGATGGTGTGCCTTTGTACCACGCCCAAAATTTTCGTTGCAATGGAGACTATGACAAGTGAAAGGTAACACGATTTCAGTGGGAAAGAACATAATAAAAAGTAAGCTACTTCGTCAAAAAATGTTCACTAAAACACAAAGGTAAAGGTGTATCTCAAATCGTCATTCTAAGCTTATTCTTGTGCGCTGGTAAATAGCATACGTCTCCATTAATAACAAGTTCCTTTGCGTGGCCATCCTCTGCAGCAATCACAGAAATACTTGTTTAGTAAATAAAACCGTCTTTTCATGCTTCAACTTAATTTATTTTTCCAGGCGCGTTTCCCCTTTTTCTTGCTCTAAAGCATCATCAGTGAGATGGTTTGCTGTGATCTGCGTTTCCACTCATCTGGTCTCTGCGACCTCCAAATCAGATGAGAGGAAACGCAGATCGCAACAAAACATCCCACTGATAATGAATTAGAGCAAGAGAAAGGCGAAACGCGTCTGGGAAAAATAAATTAAGTTGCAGCAGGAAAAGGCAGTTTCATTTACCAAAGAAGGCTCCATAAATCGCTTTACTTTCAAAAGTCCAGTCAACAGTAATGAAGGTGGACACAAACTTTCGAAATAAAATGAAAACGGCAGTACCATGAATTATTTATTTCGCTCCACATATCGCACGATATATTTCAGTAATGAATTGCATCTGTCTCCTTTTATATTATCTGAGGTGGGGACTCATTATCGCTGTGACTTATGGTACAAAAACTGGTTGTACTATCCTTTACTTTCTAGCGATACTCAACTGTCCATATTTTCCGTTCTGCCCTTCTATTCCGGTACTAATATTAAATTTGTTGTTGTAGTCTACAGTCCAAACACTGGTTAGACGCAGCTCTGCCCGCTTGTGTATCCTGAGCTAGCCTCTTCATATCTGCGTAACTACTGTAGTCTACATCCAATCAAATTGAACCTGACACTTCAGTCAAGCCTTGGTCACCCTCTAATTTTTTTTCAGAGTGTGTACAATCAACCGTTCGCTTTCATCAGTCGACCCTAAGTATGCTTCCATGCAGTTCGTTACAGTACCCCCTCATTAGTTATTCGATGTACCTATCTAATCTTTACTGTTCTGTGCCACCACTTTTCAGAAGCTTCTATCGCCTTCTTATACGAAATGGTTGTCGTCTATATTTCAATTTTGTAAAAAGCCTGTCCGCAGCTCGTGGTCGTGCGGTAGCATTCTTGCTTCCCGCGCCCGGGCTACCGGGTTCGTTTCCGGTGAGGTCAGAGATTTTCTCGGCCTCGTGATGACTGGGTGTTGTGTGCTGCCCTTAGGTTCGTTAGGTTTAAGTAGTTCTAAGTTCTAGGGGACTGATGACCGTAGATGTTAAGTCCCATAGTACTCAGAGCCATTTGAACCATTTTTTTTTGAAGCCGTACTCCAGACAAAATATTAACTGCGCAAAAGATTTCCTAAAAGTTACAACTATATTCAGTCTCAATTAATTCTCTTTTTCATAGACACTTTACTTGTTGTTGCCAGTATTCGTTTATTCTACTTCGATCATCGTCCATTATTTCACTTCCTAACTACCAAAACACGTATATTACTTTTATTGTCTTGTTTCTTAATCAGGTTCCATCAGCGTCAAACTGTTTAACTCTACAGCATTCCGTTACCTTTGTATTCCAGTTGGTGATATTCACCAAAAGTGGTTCAAATGGCTGTGATCACTATGGGACTAAACATCTGAGGTCATCAGTCCCCTAGAACTTAGAACTACTTAAACCTAACTAAGCTAAGGACATCACACACATCCATGCCCGAGGCAGGATTAGAACCTGCGGCCGTAGTGGTCGCGCTGTTCCACACTGTAGCGCCTAGAACCGCTCAGCCACTCCGGCAGGCGTGTTATTTACCTTTTAACCTATTTTCAAGAGATAATCCATTTCGTGCAATATCTTGGATGGGCTACAAACATGTCTCACATTTTCTGCAACTACCGCCTTCCTTCATCCTCTGTCGCTTACAACTACAGTCTGGGTTTTGTAAAAGATTTAAAGAACCTTTCACTCTCTGTATTTTATCCCTGCTATTTGAAGATCTTCAAAGATAACTGGAAGCAGGTACTCTTAAAATTATTGTCATTATTGTCGTTACTACCATTCTTATTGATAAACTGCCTGTTTACTTCTGTCTAGAATTTTTCGGCCGACGTTAGTTTGATGATTTTTCTGACGTTTCACCATCACGAGTGGCTGTCATTGTCAAAGCCTCACCCCCCCCCCCCCCCCCTGCTTGTTGTTTGCTGGAGTCGATCTCGCAGCCCGCGCCAGCGTCCAAAGACTTTTGGATTGTCATTTCCGGTGAGGTTCTCTTCTTTCTAACTGCAACGACCATTCACTGCAGCACAGGAATCCAGGATCCATTTATCTTGAGCCGTTATTCTTTCTTATTGAAGGTACTGTAACATTTGTGTGTTTCTATAGCTTCTCTGAACAAGACAGTGTGACAGCTCTACTCTACAACCAGAACTTTCGGCGAATTTTCTATGCGGTTGGCCTTACACGGCGCTTGCTCTGCAACGGTCGATTTCTCTACCTACCCTAACATAAGTGCCAATGCAGGTTGGGCAGGTGGAGACTTTGGCTTTGACACAGCACGTGCGGTCTGAGGCGACCACATAGCAAGATTCGTAGACAATGAAGTCCTGGCTGTAAAGAAGAACTGTCATACCCACTTGTTCAGAGAAGCTATAGAACCACTCAAACATGATGTAGCTTCAACAAGAAAGATGGCCTGAAGATGAATGAATCGTGGATTCCTGTGCTGTAGTGAACGACCGTTTGCGCTAGCAAGAGCAGAACCACACCGGAAATGACCACGGAAAAGCTTTTCGAGGTTGGCGTGCCAGGTAAGCTACAAATAATCTGCGACAGAGAGTTCGACTCCAGTCTACTACCTACAAGGGAGGGGTAAGTTCTGACAGTGCCAGCCACTAGTGCTGGTGAAAAGTCAGAAAAACCATCAAACAAACGTCGGCCGAAGAATCCGAGACAGATGCCGACACATAATTTGCCAACAAGTGGCCACGAAAGCCATTTTTATCGCCCTTATTATTAATATGAAACCCTACAGACTTTTAAAGCACTTCACTGCAGGGTAATGAGGTACTGAGAGTAAAAATTAATTTCCCTTAAAGTGCCGTAATTATTTTCAGTTTTATTTTAACATGATGGACATGAAGATTTATAGCTTTATCTTAACACACCAGCCAATATTTCTTATTTCCGGTGAGTGTAACTTGCCATCCACGACTAACTCACTTTAACGTAGTCGTAGGATGTGGATGGGGCTAGAAGTGTCAAATTCTATAGTGCTGATATAAAAATGAAGATCATTAGTGCAGTGTAAGGCAAATTCCATTTACAGCAATTAGTACTGGTTTCTTTTACGTGTCAAAATACTTTCCTTAAAATTTAACGTTAAAACTTCCTAACAATATTTTATTGAAAGTCCTCGTTTCTTATTTGTACTGCAGTTGTTTCAATTAATGGCTTGCGCACGTGTAATTTCTTTTTCTTATAAAGTAACTTGTTCCTTAAGGTCGTCTGGAGGCCATAGTAAATTACATTTGTTTGTTTTTTTTTTTTTAATTCGTAAATAGGTATTTGCTTTTATGGAGATGTGAGAGGTTGGCACAGTGCCTAGATAATTAGATTCAGTGCAATGAATTTATATTTCTGGCTGATGAGTTATGATGAAGGATATTCTTAGACCTGTATTCAACAGAAGGTCAGTGCCTTTCGCAGGACTTAATAATTGTGTATAACGGCTTTTAAACAGTTTCGCCACACGCTAAATAGAGCAGTGTCATCTGCAGAAGAAAGGTAGCAGAGAATCAGCTTTTAATGTTCCGTTGAAAGACGACGTCGTTGAAGATGGAACACAAGCTTCGATAGCAGCAAGGCAGAGAAAACTGGGTTGTGTTATTCAAAGGTTTCATTTCGGCTTTATTTGGTTGTGTCTTTGTCCTTCATAGGCGTTATGTCGGCATGGTTATTAACAGATTTGGCATCGTTAAAAGGCTCCAGAAAGTCCTAGCTTTCCAATGTTACAATAGCGCTTATAAATTACATGTTGCCTCAGGAAGTATTTGAGCCAGGAAGTTGAATTTTTCAGATTATTTATTGGAGCATTGGCTAGAACTTAACACATAGACTTTTCATAATTTGAGTTCAGTTGTTAGAGATTAATTGTTTCTATTGTAATGAAAAATTACTGCTCTTTTGTGCCCTTTTTGTTTATAAATTCACCAATATACAGGTGTTTGGAAAAAGACTGTCTTAAGTTACTCACAAGGGACTGTGTAACATTTCCTGAAAATCTGAAGCAAATTGGTTTAGTAGATCCTGAGGAAACATGTAATTTGTATGACAAAAATAAATATTCTCGGATTCTAGCTACAAAGTTTGGATTACCTTTTTAGTGCATTCCATCTTCTTCTGCAAACTCTTCCTCCAGATTCCTCTTTCTCCTCTTCCAGTTTACTCTGCCTTGTATTTCTAGGCTATTTACAGCCCTGCCAGCAGCTTAAAGACGTTCCTAGTCTAAAACAAGCATCATTCCTACCAAGCTGTAATCTATCTTCATTCCCATATTTCGAAATACTTTGCACCTTACAACGTTACCATAATTGAAAGTAGCAACAGCATGATACACACCAAATTGAACTGTTTCTATTGCAACAAACTTACCATTGGCACTTTTTGACCATGTCGCACTATTTACACTTTCATTGGAGTTTTTGGTTTTTCCATGAACACTCTTTTCAACAGTTCAGGTGATGCCAATCTCTGAAAATAGGTTTTATCACCTCCCTTACCGCCTCAAGCAGACTATTTTTTATGAGTGTACACTTCTCCAGTTAGCAATACCTTGTTGTGCTTACACTAACTGTTTTCGCCTTTGGGACACAAGTAATGGTGGGGACACTCATCTGCTGAAAAAGTATGAAAATAAAGAGCCCAAACAGCCTTAAACATACATACTTTTCACAAACTGAACCAAGCTTCCTCTGCAAAGTTCATTCTTTCTCACGTTCACTGCATTGGGCAGGTGAGCCAGCAAGGTGAAATTCACACACATGGTTATCGTTTATATTGTTTACGGTAATAACAACTACTTTCGGCTTTCCAACGTCTGTCCTTTTCTTAAAAGCCTTCAGAGGATTTCTAGTCACTTTACGTTTACCCATGATTCTCCTTCTATAAAACAGGGACTTCAATGACCAGAATTCACGATGAATATTTTCAAGATTACAAAAGGATAAATAAACATAAAACACACGACAACCGAGCGAGGGATCTATATCAAACTATCACAGATTAGCCAGAACACTTACTTTGTAACACTTATTTTCTGTCACAACACTAAAATGTACATTATGAGCTTATAGGTTCATGAGTACATTTGACAGCAGTTTAACAACGCCACAGTGGGTCACGCCAATGCAGATCATATTTCAAAAATATTTTAAAAATATTCTGAATTGAATAAATTACATGTCAATTGAATGGGAAAAATCTGCAGATTTTTAAAGTGCAAAAACGTAAAAATTGAACATTTCATGATTCTGAACCGTTCCAAAGCCCCTTGATTTAAGGGGTGGCCTAATGCCCCTCCCCTCACCACTCCCCTCCCAAGTCGCAATATCTGTGCCCAAAACTGTCTGCTTGTAGTGTTATTCATGTGAAAGTGAGCGAACTTTTGCTGAATGTCTGCGAATCGTGTAACTTAGGCGGGAGTTTAGTGCCAGCTCGGTGTTCACCTAATGGAATGTGAGAAACAGCCTAAAAATCACATCCAGTCTGTTGGCAAACCAGGCGGATTCGATTCGGGGTTAGCTCTCCTTCCCCTCCTGGAAACGGCGTTCACACGCTCGGCTGTCGGGGTGAGTAAAAATAAATTATTCTGGCATTCGCCTTCAGCAATAACTAAAACCACGGAAAATCGAAATCAAGACGACCTGACGGAGATTTGAACTCAGTTCTTACCAGATACAAGTTCAGTTCCTTAAGACTACCTCTTCCGGAACTTCACTGATGCTCTTTTCCAAGTCTCGAAGTTCTTACTCTTGCGGAAGTGCTGGTTGTGTTCTTAGTCTTTCAGGCGTAACAGTCATGAGACAAGCAAGTGTGTTCACACTACACATACAAAATCAGTTACATCGGTAACGATGCTTTCCAAATGACGCTGTGAAACCACTGCACAGCGTTTACAACATGTTTCAAAAGTTCCGAGTAACCGCGTCTATTTCAGGGCCTTTCAAAATGGTACGAGGAAGTCGATCGTCGATCGTATAGTTACAGTGTGTGTGTGTGTGTGTGTGTGTGTGTGTGTGTGTGTTTCAGAGGGTGGGAGGAAGGCTGCATGGGTGGTAGGCGGGAGGGTGTCTTCATGTTATTCTGAGTTGCTTTATGCCAGCGTGAGCTCACGGGTGCAGTGAAAATGCATTAATACATAATAATTTGCTTTGGAAAGCGTAAAGAAGGGGGAAAATTTCACCTAAATTGGATTAATTCTATTAAAAATTTTCTCATCACTCACGGGTTGCTCGTGAGATGAAAACATCATATAATTAATAATCTGGAGGTTTCGTTATTGTGTTTTGTGATGAATTTTCTGTTTCATTCATCTCAAATGTGGAAGGCTGCATTTATAACTTCGCATTTCGAGGCTGAGAAACATGAGATACAAAAGAGATTTTGATACATGTTTATTTGTGGATCATTTAAGAAACTTATACTAATCACACAGCCCCTAATGGGAGCCCAATTGATTCAGTTCATTTCCTTAGTGGCAATAAATTAATTTTAAAAGACATGTGTCTGAGACTCTCTAGTAAGCCTGCCTATTATGAGCAGAGACCTTTGCTGGGGTAATCGCATACATTTATCAGAAGCGGAAGCGGGAAGCTATTGCACAAAAGCCTAAGATGAGCGGTCTCCATACTTCACGCAGTTCCGACTAACAACTACTACGATTAATTTTGAGCCCTATTGTGAGTCTAGTATTTGTTGTAAAGAATTGGATATACGATAGCTACAGTTTGTTACATCTAAGTCTTTCTTCGTTTGCGCTACTGGTGTAATTAATTTAGCCTTCTGGAGTACTTGGTGAAGAATGTCCTAAATGCATCTCCACGTTCCTAACAGCCAACGTAAGATTCTTTCCTTATTGCTGCCGAGTTTGCTGCTATGTATGGACAAGTCACTATGAGTTGCTTTTTTCAACAGTCCTAATAAATTTTTAATTAAATGCCAGCACCAGTTGCACTTTCCTTTTTATTCAAAAACCATCAACAATAGCCGAACCTGCATCAAGATTCTCCATAAGCATTCTTTCTAAACTTTGTTAACTTGGTAGTTGTTTGCTGTAACAACTGCAACATCAGAAACGCCAGCGAGCCGTGAGAAGTGGTGCAGTATGCTTTACACTTAACTCGTATTTGAAATCCATGGGGTTCCAGTACATGTATGGAAATGTTGAGATCGTCAGCTTCCTTAAATCACTTAGCAATGTCTAAATCGCTACGAGGCATTAAATTATAATTTCCCTTCCTCCCTCGCAGAATTTTGTCACGGTGTGATGCAGATCGCTGCCTCTAGCAGCAGTGAAGTGAAATCATGTATATATATCAGAATGACTGGTACATGAGGTGTATCGTAATGAAGTAACTGCCATGATTACCACTGAGCCTCTAATGTTCTGTATTTTGTGCTGCATGATAACAGGGGGAGAAGTTAGAAGAAACATATAATTATACAGCGCTTGTACTTTCATCCGAATGCCCTCAAAATGAAATTGTCCTAAATGACCACAAGGTGAACACAACTGCTTTGAGTAAGAGAATGAAGAATAAGGTTTTCAGTAGTAAGTCACTGCTGTCAACTACAGAAAATAAAATAGTGCCAGATCACTGGAACACTCAGGATTTTCGTAAACGGTTAAATAAGGGATCCAGTGCGACAATAGGTGATACACGTAGTAGAACGAGGAGCGCCGAGTGTCATCAAACATGACACATTTTCAACTGAATTCGAATGCGCACGCGGTGACCGAATCTCAAACCAATCTAACTTTAGGGCCTGCGGTTGAAATCGAACTGGGCGTGTCCGCGAATGGCGGCCCCACCTCCTCATCAAATAAGCAACACCTATGCGGTGTCTGGCAACTTGAGTGGGTTAAAGCTCTGCAAAGGTGCATACACGCTGTACCAGAGAGTCAACATCACCCAAATCAGAGCTCCCCCGAGGAAAATCCTGGTACCACCTATTATTAACGTGACCTGTGCTGTAACGATCGATGCTGAAGTAAGAATCCCGCGTTCTGTTTCGCTGGAAATAGGTGTAAATGAGATACGCGTACACGTTGCCTCAGTATGATTCGTGCCTATTGTTGAACTGACCAAAAACACTGCTTATAATTATATGTACTTTGCATAGTGGCAGGTTACGTTACTTGTTTCCTGCTCAGCCAACGTAGTATGCAGTTGAAAAATAGTGTGTCTGTTCGTGCGCATTATACCTTGCTTTTACGATACTTTAGCGACGTAGGCTACGTAGAAAGTTACATCGTTTTATAGTTAGTCGCTTCCATTTTCTGTCTTGCGTAGAATGGGTTAGAAATGGGTGCTAACTTCGTCGGCAACAATGATCTTAAAGAGTAAGAGGACTGTAAATTTTAGTCCTGAAACCTGGACGACGCCAGTCTTCAATATTGACCTACGGAAGTCAAGTTCACAAAACGGTATGGTTTTCTTAGACACACAGACGCTTAATATTGTCCATCAACTTAGCTAAGTCTTATAAGGTACCTATAATTTCGCACGTTACAAGCACTCATCTCCATACTTCGCCGTGATTTACAACCGGAAGTAGGTATCATTTGATAGGTTGTGCATCGTATGTATGAATATTTAAAGAAGACTGACACTGTCACGTTCACCTCGTAAATAACTCTTAACGCTTATTGCATCAAAGGTGACGGAGTGTCTTTATTATCAAAACGGGGTAATGAATGATTGCCTATACTAGTACAGGTTGGAACACCAGTGGAAATGAAACGTCAGGCGTAACTCAAGCCCTGGCTGTAAATGGCCTCGCAGGTGTGTTGGTCCTGCTTCACACAGGAAGTGCCAAGACGGACGGTCTGTGCACCTGGGCGCGGAAGCACAGTACAGCGGCGCCCCGTAGTAGTGGGAGCCGGAAGGATAACCGGATTATACTTCGGAAGTTCTGGAAATCTTGGACGCACCAGAGAGAAACGAGGAAGCGCTACCTCGGAAATCGCAGGCTGGGCTATTAAAAGGATTTTTACTCTGAGAAGCGTACCATTGTATCAATATGGGTATTTCCTCGCAAACGTTCCGCGCTTGACGACAAAAGACTAAAATATGGTTGATCGGCGTTCGGAAGAATCCTTAGAGAGGGAGAATATTCCATGGTTTCGAGAATATGATTCGCCTTCTCAGTTACCACGGAGGGGAGCCGAGCTTTGCTGTGAAGCCAGCAGTGGAGAGAAGAGGTCTTCCATTCTGAGCGCCCAGATTTGACGGTGGCTCAGTATCAGCTTTTGTTGGTACAGACGGACTTGCTGTCTTTGCTCTCAGGAGATTTTATTTTTACAATGGTTAGGCACAGTACTGTTGCGAATTTATACGATTCTGGACTCCACCTTCAGGTAGGGAGTCGTCGTTGAATATGGAACGTTCAGGGATTGAGAGCACTTCTTCTGTCTATACTCACGTAGAGACGTTATCTGAATTCTGTCGTTGTGGCTGGGAGTTTGCGTTTCTTGTCTGTAGAACACAGAGAGGAGAAGACAGTATTAGATTATGCTAGTCAGTGGACAGTCTTATGCTGTCATAGTGTTTGAATGAGTTTTTTTTTCAATATTTTGTGGCTGGAGTTCTTCAGTCATCGCAGACGTGTACGAGAACAATCACTCCGTTGCACCAGACGCAGTAAATACGGTGATATTGCTAATTCCTTCTGCTTATTAGGGCTATAAAGGTAAACAACTGTGATCACATTAATTTTATTTCCACTGAGGTTGCCCACCACTGTAGATCATCTTTGAAAGTAGTGTCTTCTAGTGTTTGATACGTAATGATGTCATCGTGTCGCTTTACTTATATTAGGCCGCGTAGCCATAAAAAGGGGCAGATTTGGGCACTTGATCAATCATATTAGTTAGGGAATTCATTTCTATCTCTTTATGTCCGTTGGACATTGATATATAAACATTTGTAATTTAAAGGGGTTTTCATCTACAATAAATGTATAACCAGAAACAGCATTTATCATTTGGTAGTTACTAGTTCCCTTAATCACTCTTTTATATAAATGTTGAATTTAGATGTTGAAGACCAAGAAGGAGGTAATCACCATGAAGAGATGCTAAGATCTGCTTCAGGGGATCGTCAAACAGGGCCAAATCTTCATTGTCGCGTTCACTATTTCCGTTGCGCACATTCATTTTACACCCTCCTGGAGTAGCATCTTGGAATTTTAAAAGAGAGAATTATTCCATCAGAAACATAAATTGGTGTCTGTAGAAATCGTTATTATTTTTAATAAAACTAATGACGAACTATGAAAGGTAGACGTCTATGAGTCTGCTGCGTCCATTCGCAAACTCTTTAGTCTGAGATACTATTATCGTGAGCAGTAGAGACGGAGCAGTGGTCGAAGGGAGTCGGAAGTGGTTGGACGCTGGGTGCGGTGGAGAGTAGCAGGGTGACGTGAGAGGTCGCTGTCTGCCGTGATCTTGCTAGTAGCCGGCCGCAGTAGCCGTGCGGTTCTAGGCGCTACAGTCTGGAACCGAGCGACCGCTACAGTCGCAGGTTCGAATCCTGCCTCGGGCATGGACGTGTGTCATGTCCTTAGGTTAGTTAGGTTTAAGTAGTTCTAAGTTCTAGGGGACTAATGACCTCAGAAGTTAAGTCCCATAGCGCTCAGAGCCATTTGAACCATCTGATGTTGCTAGTAGCGCCGGAGCAGACGGGTATTTTGTAATTTGCCATTCCGCTGCACGTAGTTGTTGGCTGCTTGCGCACAGGAGGGATTTTGCAAGATTTATGTATGCATACACTCAGAATAATAGTCGTACTTTTGTTGTGGCCAAAAACGTGTTTATTGATTATATACATTGTGGAATAATTAAAGTCTGTATAAAGTTTGTTAAGATTCAAATCTTCAGTTTTCTGAATATAGTAAGTTAAAAGTTTTCATCACCTTCTTTAATTTTCCGTTACATCGGTAACGTTTGTTAACCAAACCCCTCCAGACCACTCAATTTCTATGTATAAAAGCGAGGCAGTAATTGTTGCTAATAGTCCATGCATTGCAATCTGCACTGATCGCAGTATTGCTTTTTGAACTATTTTATCATCTTGCTGATCACGCATTTGCAGCAGCAAGACGAGGCAAGTTGTCTGTTGCATACAGGAGCGTTACAGAGTAATTGTTAGCAGACATTAGAGGATATTTTTAAATTTCCAGTCAGATGGTTGAGAGTTGATTTCTTTATAATTCGTGGGAGGAGTAACGAATCTTTTGTTCAGATTTCTGTTTTTATTTGTTCTCGAACAGAATACTATTACTATCAGAGACGGAACATCTCACATATACTTCCGTACAAGCCTTTGAAACGATTACAAACGAGTTTTAACTAAATAGGGAAAATTTTGTCTCTTTAAGACTTCCATTGAATTATTAATGTTTTTATTATCCTACGATACCTGAAGATCATGTGTCGCTCGTTGTCACATATCGCAGAAGTATTCACTGACTACGTTTATCCAAAGCAAACGGCGTGTTTCAAAAGAGCGCAGAAACAATTCTATTAAAGTTAGCCCCTTTTCTGATACTCTGGCTGCAACTTTGTACAAGAACTTTCAACGTATTTTAGCTGCAACAGAATTACTTTTCCCCAATGGAAACCTGAGGTACACATTTTTTAATGTTCAACCTTTTCATCATAAACAGTTGGTACCAACAGTTGGGATCACTGAAAATATTAGCAAGTCAACGTTGCATTGCGCAGCTGCTCGTGACCGCAAGAATACACAGATATAGTTGGTTCGCTTTTCCAGTATATAATTGAATACTGTTATTGTTATTTTATATGGTAATTATTGAATGATCATTTTATTTATTACGATAGAGAATATTTCACAATTAGTTATTTAAGTCCATAAAATGAATGTATTCCTGTTATCTTCCGCCAAGCCTCGTCATCCAGCGCATCTTCCTTGTCGATGCTGCGATGTTCCATTACTCCATTCACGTGGTCTGTCCCAGAACGTCGTGGTCTTCCACATTTACGTCTGCCGGGTGGTTTCCATTCACAACCCTTCTTTGGCCACCTATGATCTGGCATTCTCATCATATGCCCGTATAATTTTAATGATTTTATTTCAGTTCTATCTATCACTGTATCCTTTGCCTTCATTAATTTTCCTTTCGATTCTTGATTTTCTGGCACTCCTACGCAAATAATCCATTTCCACGGCTATTAGTGTTCTTTTGAGATCCGCATTTAAGATCCATTGTTCTGATCCATAGCATAGCACTGATTCAAACATTATGTTACCTACTCTTTTCTTATTGCTGTTGAAAATATTCTTATCCCACTAAAAAGAATTCATGCACCCCTAACACTTTTCTGCTTTGCTAAAATAATTTAGCTTTGCTAAAATAACTTTAAAAAGTCACCTTGTCATTACTACACAAACAAAAACACTCATTCCTCCATAGAAAAATCAGGGCTGAATGGTTAAACAAGTTTTTTAGTACAAACATATAGTCAAGAACTAAACTACAGTTAAACATTGTAGGGGTTTAATAGAACACTTTTAACAGTAAGTATTTCATTAATATAGTTACTAGCTCAGTCAAAATGGCTATGGGAACTGACTACATGCCTTATATTTTACGACGCCTGTATAAGGAAACTACTGTTTAATTCGGCTCATTGTCGAAGTATAACGAAGGTAGGAGACGGATACTGCCAGAAGTAAAGCTGTGAGTAGAGTCCGTGAGTCGTGCTTCGGTAGCTCAGATGGTAGAGCACTTGCCCGCGAAAGGCAAAGGTCCCGAGTTCGAGTCTCGGTCGGGCACACAGTTTTAATCTGCCAGGAAGTTTTATAACGCTCTATTTTAAAATCAGCTTCCACATAGGTATGAAAACGAAATTGATGATTTCAATATAAATGCGTCACAAGCACATTTATTCTATTACATTTACGTTACAGAGAGCAACTACTTTCATTTTAATTTCCAATTTTACAGTTTAAATAGTATGTCACTGTAGTACAACAACCCACTGAAAAACGTAGAACAAACTAACATTTGTATCAAAAACAAAATGATATAAATAGTCTTCACAATTACTGGCTCCTGTCACATTAAATACCGAACGTTATGTGAGACTTATGCACACATGGAATTTAAATATGACTGCAGATAAATCAATCTAAATATAGAATATAGTTTACAAAAGCGGCTCGTAAATGGCTTGGCGTTTTCACATTAACCTTGAACTCTCAGAAAATTCTGGAAAAGCTCTTAAACAATCAAAGATGCTATTAAGCAAATAAATAAATAGAAATCGCCAACTACAAGTACACTGATGTAAGAAACATCTTCCGTCGTGGCTGATATTTCCAAAACTACAGATTAGCATTTTTTATCCTACAATGCCGCACGACGTTGGCGCGCTGTTTGAGGCGCCCTGTCGCGGATTGCGACGCCCCTCCCGCCGGAGGTTCGAGAACACCCTCGGGCATGAGTATGCATATAGTCATTAGCACATTTCGGTTGTGTTGTATACGGACGTGTCCTGAGTATGAGGCTGTCCGCTTTTTTAGCGACTGGCCTTATTTTTGAGAAAATTCATTTTGAAGTTCATTGCGCGCTTTAATAAGCATAACATTAGCCCTGTTTCAAACAAGTAAGCGTGGCACAGATTAAGGTCTAGAGTTACCACTCTGGAGGTACCGTTGTAAGTAGGCTGTTTAGGTTTTCTTATTGGTAACTCCACGTAGCGCTCTGTATAAAAATCGCCATTGTAGTGTTGGGCAGCTGAATGTTAACAGCGTGTAGCGTTGTGCAGTTGGAGGTGAGCCGCCAGCAGTGGTGGATGTGGGGAGAGAGATGGCGGAGTTTTGAAATTTGTAAGAATGGATGTCATCAATGAATCTTTTATTTAGCTGATAGTAGTGGTGCTCGCTGTATTGCAGTAGTTCGAATAACCAAGATTTTTGTGAGGTAGGTGATATGTGAAACGTATAGGTTAATGTTAGTCAGGGCCATTCGTCGTAGGGATTTTTGAAAGACAGATTGTGTTGCGCTAAAAATAATATGTGTCAGTTTAAGCACAGTCTTGCACAATTTTTCCAAGGGGACGTTTCATATGGCGACTCTGCCAGGATACCTCACTGGAATCTTCTGATTTTTTCTGGTAGTTTGTGTAATTAGTATAGCTATTGTTTATTGCTAGCACGTAATTGTAGAGAGAATCTCCTTTGTAGTTGCAGTCTTTCATTGTTGTGCAGTAAAGCAGTTGTGGCATGCATGGAGGTTTGCACCAAGTATTTCGCAGCTGCGCTTGCAATTAACTAGATATAATTTTCAGTGCTACGTTAATGTGTTCTCTTACTTTTGCTCTTCAAATTGTGCTTTTCTGTGTTATCGTGTGAAATATTGTGACAATAATGGCGTGTGAAAAACGTAACACTAGGCTCCAAAGAAAACTGAGAAATAATAGTGACGACGAGCGTAGCTTATCAGCACCACTGTGTAATGAATTAACAGACATTCAAAGTAGTAATTTGGTAACTATGCATAGGAAATGGAGCGGGCGTCAAATAATGGTGTAGACAGTGAAACAGGTAGTGAACAGGGAAGCATTATCGATCGATCGGTCGGCAACAGGAATCCGAAATGACAGAACACAATATTGCAAATACTGTAGACTTAGGTTTTGGGTCCTCACCGTTTTCTCAAATGAGTCAAGACACATTTTCTGCCTGTCAAAATCTGAACGTTGCCGGTGAAAATGCACTGCCAAAAAGCATAGAGAAACAGATTCCAGACACTAATACATTATTATTGCAATTAATGCAACAAATGGAACAGAATCAGAAACAAATGGGACAAAATCTTCAAAAGTTAGACACAATGGAACAAAATCAGAGACAAACACAGCAACCGCTTCAAAAGTTAGACACAATGGAACAAAATCAGAGACAAACACAGCAAAAGTTAGACGCAATGGAACAAAAGCCTCAAAAGTTAGACTCAGTTGAACATACGCTTGAACAAACAGGTGAAGATTTAACTACTGAGTTGCACAAAATCGAATCGAAATGTCAAAAAGTCTGTAATGACGTAAAAACACAAATTTGTGAGCATTTTCAACCTATTTTTTCGCGGCTTGAAAATGCATTATAGAATCACGAATCGGCCATATAAGAACTGCAAACTATTGTTCATGAAAATCATGAGACCTTGCAAGCCAAAATTGACTCAGTTGCATCTACCGATTCGGTTAGGCAACTTGCAAAAACTCAAGAAAACTTAAAGGACACAGTAGACACATGGAGGAAATTAGTTCATTATCATAGAAAGTAGTTGAACTTTCGGATCAGCTAAATAATTTGTCAACGAAGGTAGATGATAATCTGAATGACACAAAACCGGGAGTCTTTAATGACACAGAAGAGTGCGAACAAATTAGGAAATTCAAACAAAATCAGAATCAAATTAATACGCAACACCAAAGAGAAATACGGGAAGTACAATATCAGCTGACACAGGTAATACAAGATTTATGTATTTCAGAGGACACTCGCTCTCCAATACGGGAAGAGGGACATAGAAATACGGAACAGCCACAAAATAATAACACAGGGCACTTCGGAAATTATGAAAGAAATTGGCAAGGTACACCGAATTTTGAGATAGAACCGCCGAAACGACGTAACAATGACCGATATGCGACTAGCCGACACGATGATTTTGACTATAAGCTGTTCATTTCCACACGTAAATTCAAAACATTTAAGAATTCGGACAACGACATTCATCCACAAGCATGGCTTCATCAATTCTCTCATTGTTTTCCTCCCAACTGGTCATTGGAGCACAGGTTAGAATTTATGTGTGGCTACTTGGAGAATGAACCAGCTGTAAAAATGCGATCGGTCATTCACGATCGTCACAGTGAAGGAGGATTTTATCATGCCTTCCTCTCAGCTTATTGGTCTCAAGCCACACAAGACCGAGTAAAACATAGCATAATAATGATGAAACATTTCGAACAATCTGAATTCTCCAGTCTTGTGAAATATTTTGAAGACATGTTACGTAAGGATCAGTATCTTTCAAACCCCTACAGCCCTTCAGAACTCATCCGCATTTGCTTAATGAAATTGCCGGAACACTTAAGGAATATTATTTTGGCAGGTCGTTGCAAAGACGACATTAAAGCTTATTAGGGACTCTTACAAGAATTAGAAATTGACACAGACAGTCGCGGGATTCAAAAACAGGAAAACAATCACTACAGGTCACATCCGTCGCAATTCCGCGATGAAAGAAACAATAACTGGACACGGCAAGGCTATTCTAAAAGCACAAATCGTGACCAAAACAGACACCACCCATATGACAACCACTGGCAGAGTAATAGCTACAAAGAAAGATCGCATTTCCGTAGTAATGAATATTACACAGACAATCATAGAAACAGACAATATGGCAACCAGAACTATTATTATCACGGGAGACAGAAAAATTTCAGGCGCAAGGGTCCACTGCGAAGTGATAATTCAGGGAGAAATTCTCCACCACTTGACCGACAAGAAAGAAACTATAGAAACTACAGACAAAATGACAGACCTGAATTGCATCAGAACTGGCGGGATTCCTACAGAACAGGGCCCTCTCGACAAGGTGAATTTGTAGAAGTTAGGTCTCCTAATCTCAATAACGACGCGCGCCAACAAACAGACAGACATTGACTCACACCGGAGGCAGCCACGTGCGCCGGCTGGCACGGCGAAAAGTAACATTGACGCTAACCTTGAGAAAAATTCCAGTATTCTTTACCGATGTATACCGCATGATAATTGCTTTCAAGTTCAAACTCTGAGTACTATGAAGAGTAAAGGATTGCACCACATTTCACATGTAAAACCGTTTATTGAAAGATAATCTGCTTTATAACTTAGTCTCTGCCATAAAATTTTTCCCTTCACGTTACTAGTATGCTTTGTCAGACTTAGAAACTGTTAACATGCAACAATGTTTGAAGCTAAATACCCAACCAAGAACCAAGAGAACTTATTTAAACAGAAATTACGACTGCATTGTTATAGTGAACAGACGACACAGTGTTATTGAAAATACATTCTGGATTTAAAGTACTTTCTGTGAGATACCAGATGACACAGTGGTTAGTATATGTGACAGCTACACGATTATATCACGACGCTACTAACGAGTGACAATTTACAATGTTGCGGTGTATCTGTTTTATATCTGCACAGTTTACTGAATTATTCTGGAAAGTAAAACACGTTTTAGTATTAACTTTTGTGGTATAGCTACAAGCAGACAGCCTTTTCCGTAGCACAACAATACGTTACAGCACAGTACTTTCTTCATCACGGCAAGAAGCGTAATAAGTAAGATATCTATACGCAAAGCATTTCACTTTTGTTTATCATGAGGTAAGTACATTGACTTCTGCAGAACTTAGCCCTCGGAGGACGATAACTACGACACTTCCACAGACATAATCTTATAACAAGACGCACAGTTTAGCGCTACAGTACACGTATTTTAGTGATTAATTTTGTACTTAAAACATTTATTTTTAAAGATATTTGAAGTACAATGATACAAAGGTTTTCAGTGATACATTTCATTCCATTGCTGTAATCTGTAACACCTGAGGGTGTAATTACATTAATCCTCAGAGGGGTACACGCTTACTTTGTGTACCATGTGTGCGGCAAGCACAAGGAGCCCTAGCTAATATGGTATTTGCTTATACAACTTTATACATTGGTACCATATTTCTCTAACACAGAATTACACAGCTATGTGATCATTTAACTGAGAGACAAACATTTTTTTTATTATGTCAGTGTCACATGTTTACGCAATTACACAGTTCGATAATTTCACACTTATCAAATTGTATTTGGTCTGTACTTTGTGCAATTTTCATATCTTTTCAGAACCATTGTGATACTATGAGAGCTTGGAATGATGTATTTGGTATGGAATCATGATTTTTTTAGTACGTTTGAGGCAGATGACACTTTTGACATAAGCAGAGAATTTTTTTAGGTTTCGAAATTATTGGAGGAAGCTACGACGATTTTGAGAGTTGACTGAGGTGTTACGATATTATTACGATGACTATGTGTATTATGCTGTTGCGGTATGTTTATGATCAATAATCTGATGCTATATGAGGAATTTCATTATGCTACGTATTTATTATGATGAAATATTGAAGAAGTGTATACGAATATGTATATGTATAATAAGGTAAGGAATAATGAGTTGTGGTTAGGGACTCTGATTTGTGGAAAAGGTTGTTGGAAACCAAGAATCGTACTTTAAGAGCTATGAAATATATGTAAATGTGTGAATGTATTACAATGCCGACGAAAATTATTTGGACACTGTTATATCAATAGGATTTTGTTTCTACAGATGAATAACGCAAATTCTTGACCTGTGAAATTTTTATATGAGACTGCCACTGTAGCGGAAACTGGTGTCGTAAATATTTCGGTAAGAAAGTTAAGTGACCACGTGCACGTAATGCGTCGTGGGCATCCAGCTGCGCGACAGCGACCAGGAAACAAGCCATTAGTGTGTGCCTTTCAGAGGCACAAGAAAAAAAAAGAGGCCATTATCCTCGCTATTGACATTCCTTTGTAGAAAGCACCGCAAATACGACACGCTCATTACTAGGAAACATTCTTACATCTGCACACCTGATTATGACAAGTGTCTTTCTACGAGAGTTGAGAGAATTTCCACTGACCTATGAAAAGCCACATAGCTATTGAATCATGTTTTTATTCTTTGCTTTGCATAATTGATTATTTCATTTGATATCTGGTTTCCAGCTGTGTTGCAGCATTTGTTTTATAAAATAAAATTAAATGCATTTGCCAATGTGAACACTTTCTGTCAACAGATCTATTAAATAATCATTTTATGATCCACGTTCTTCGAAAAAGGAGCACTTGGAAAGGAAAGAACAATTGAAGGGATTAATAACAGTCACTGCATACTTAATTTTATTTTCAAGCACTTGATAATTTTTTTGTAGAATTTGTTTTTGTGGTGCACCACTTTAATTACATAGACATTAAGATGTGAATAGACATTTCCATTTTCTTCATTGTTGTCTTTAGTGTACTATTTTCTCTGCTTGAGCTGTGTCATGTTTAGATATAAGTTATTGCATTTGCTGCGGCTGTTTCACTTTGTATTATTCTGTTAAGCTAGTTTTACTACTGATTTATTTTTCTTGTTGCTGCACATTGGCTCATATTAGTTGTAATGTTGCATTGCTTGGTAATTTAGATTTACTGTAGCTTGCTTTGACAATTTCCATTTTTTTGTCATTGCTGTTCGTGTTAATTGATTTGTGCTGCTGCATTGCCTCGTCCCTTAGTTTATGCATCTGAGCTCAGTAGATTTAAGTTAGCTTAAAAGGGGGTAGCCTATATAAAAGAATGAGTTGCGATGAATTTGAAGAAATGCACTGAGAGGTTATATGAGAAAAGTACAGAAAGCAGGTACAGATAGGGCTTTTTGGAAATAGTGAAAAACGAAGGGAGATCTCCGAGAAGTAAAGAAAGTTTTGTTTGCAAAATACTGCAGTAAAACAAACCCTGTCCTTTCCTTGTGTTATCCCACTATGTGTTTGTGTACCCTTGTGTATTTATGTTCTTCCTGTCTTTATTTGTTCATCTGATAAGACTTATGTTGTAGAATTTTCTAATACTCAGCTACGTTCACTATGATGAGGAATACTTTTATCCTCAAATATAATTTGATTAACAACATGTTATTTACTTTGTAAAGATATTTACACATTACTTATTCTCTTTTGTTCTAATGCTAATGCGTGAAGTTAACGTTTCAAAAGTTATTCTCATCTTTTATGTATGTACTGATGTCATAATTCTTGTAACACTGATGTATATGTTTATTTCTATTGTTTTGTAAAGCCCCTATTACTACAAATGTTATTTGTAGTGTTATGTTTTAATGATGTATTTTGTACCTTTGTTATTGTATTCTTACATTATAAAAATGTAATTGACACCAGTTGATCAAATTAAGTAACTTGTAAGTTACATTTCACTGCACACATTTCTGTTGGTCTTAGTATATGGACAATATGTGAGGAGTAGGGACTGATTGTATTTACAGGTGTGTTGATAATTAAGCGAGGGACTGGTTAACAGCATTGCTGGTTCTAATGACAATTTTAAAAAAAAAACTTTGTGAGTGCACAAGTGGTGGTTTATGGACTTGCTATATTGTCCACAAGACTACTCGATGGTAATTGTGCACCTGCACAGTCGCAACAGTTGGCTGCTAGCCATCTCTACAAGGACTGAAGTGGGTCTGCACCTTCGATGACCCACCAATACCATTATTTCTACAAGGACTGCAGTGGGTCTGCACCTCTGGTGGCCCACCAATACCATAATCTCTACTAGGACTACAGTGGGTCTTCTCTGTGATGACCAACCTTCCAATATTGTTCAAAACTTCGACTGACTCTGCTGTGGGATTGCTGTGTTGTGGCCCATTACCTGTCAGCACTGTCTTTCTGTTGGAAGGACAACACTACTTCTTCAAGACTGCATGGAAATCCACTACTTCCGTGTGCATGTTCTTTTACTGCTTAGAGATTGAGAAATACACTGCTATTTTACTGTGATGAACGATCAGGACTGTCTTTATGGACTGTGAGAAAATTTTAGCTTTTGACCAACATTGTGTCAATAAGTGTGTGCATTTGATTTCTTTGTTATTGTAATTATAATTATGAAAAAATTTTTCAAATCTGCATTGGCCACTGCCCAAAACAATTTGTAAAATTTTTTGTGGGGAGCATGGGGGCTATGTAAGTAGGCTGTTTAGGTTTTCTTATTGGTAACGCCACGTAGCGCTCTGTATAAAAATCACTGGCTGTGCTGTGTGCAGTCTGTCGCTGGTTGGCATTGTTGTAATACTCGCCATTGTAGTGTTGGGCAGCTGAATGTTAACAGCGCGTAGCGTTGTGCAGTTGGAGGTGAGCCGCCAGCAGTGGTGGATGTGGGGAGAGAGACGGCGGAGTTTTGAAATTTGTAAGAATGGATGTCATGAACTGATATATATATATATATATTATGACTATTAAGGTAAATACATTGTTTGTTCTCTATTAAAATCTTTCATTCGCTAGCTATGCCTATCAGTAGTTACTGCCTTCTGTAGTTTGAAGCTTTTATTTAGCTGGCAGTAGTGGTGCTCGCGGTATTGCAGTAGTTCGAGTAACCAAGATTTTTGTGTGGTAAGTGATACGTGAAACGTATAAGTTAATGTTAGTCAAGGCCATTCGTCGCAGGGATTTTTGAAAGTCAAATTGCGTTGCGCTAAAAATATTATGTGTCAGTTTAAGCACAGTCTTGCACAATTTTTCCAAGGGGACGTTTCACCGTGTTCGGGTACTTTCCGTGCTTTTGCTTTTTTAAAATCAGAATAGTCCGACATTTTTCCATTTTATTTTACAGGATATCAACTAACAGTATATATTGTGTGAAATTATTGAGAAATATTCAGTTTTGTCATAGTAATTTAATTTTCACGTAATTATTACAAAATATCATTCGCTCTCGCCTGCATCGCTTGCTATACGACAACAGAAATCCTACTCATATTTGTCGTAAGAGTAACCGAAACACAATGTTTAACAGCACCAAACACATTACATAAAAGCTGCTGTCTTGTAGCCGCAAGGAGTACGAGCGATATCGGAAAACAATGTTCATTTACATTCAAATAAGTTTGTTTTTCATCAGTTATCTTTGATGCGACCCATGCGTATTTGATAGTATTCGAAAAAGCAGGTTCCCTGAATTGATGGAAAATTAAAGAGTGTAGTTTTATGGAATCATCCCTGGACGCGAATGCTCTGTTGGTCTTCAACAAATCGGGTGGATTCTGAATTCTCATCGTAAAAATTTTAACGTGTCAGTAAAAATATACGTTACAAGGCTTGCAAAATCAAATACACATTGGTGGGATAACTTTAATAGTGCAGGTACAAGCTTTCCTCTCATCCACGAAGATGTGATCGTATACGGTAAGATCAGCGTGCCCTCCACACATATCAATGTTATATAGAAAATTTTCCTGCCCCCCGTACGGAAGAGTCACAGATTTCTTCGTACACCAGTTTCGTGAAATACTCTGATTTCGTGCAGGACACAATTACGTCTTTCAATCTGAGAGTTAATTCATCCACTCTTTTCTGAACATTAGGGACAAATTTTCCCGACGGTTCCTGCATACATAAAAAAACGTACGGGACCACCTTTCCTCACGCAGTTAGAATGACTTATCTTGTTTAAATCGTTTATCAGCACGAGAACTATTCTCGCCCCTATCTCTGCGAGCGATCTACTATGTATTGATTGATATTGACAGCACGTTTGATAGGTGTTGATTACGTAGTCGAGTCGATTACCAATAAGTATTTTCGTTTGCGTGCGGGATTCTTCCGCAGCTATTATTACTTCTTCCACCGTTGCACATTCTTTGGAACCGAGAAACTTCGTAATTTCCCTTTGCCTGATTTTACTCTTTTGTTTACATCGTTCGACCCCAGCCGAGATGCCCACAAAATTAAAGGTATCTGTTTAAAGTGGAACAGCAACGTTCATCGCCCACTGCTGTAAAGTTCTGGTCGTCACCTGCTCGCGGAAAAAATTCTATTATTTTCACAAGCCAGTCTCTTTCTTACAATGTATTTGACATATATATTGATATGATTTACCTGTTCGAAATTCTGTCTCGCTTCGCCGAACTGTTCATACGTCTCACGATCGATAGTGTTCCATTTATCACGTGGTCCACCTCGTTTCACATCCACGGTCCATAGATATAGCACTGATTTGTTGTCTAATCAAGAGACGCCGTAGGACTGCAAACACTTTAGGCTCCACTTCGGATGAGTTACTGCAAGAGCAACTCCTCGTCCTTGTAGAATAGAGGCACAGAATCTGTTGGTTCATGTGTGAATTCGTCGGTGACGTAATCGCCATCTCCCTCTACTCCTGTATACTGCATAGTAGATAGCTTTATATTATGTCGATTTGTCCGCAAGAAAAGGAACAGCCACACAAAAGTGAAACGTAGCACCTCATATTCGTGCACCTCGTCTTTTTCTTTGATATTTCATTAATTCATCGCCATCGATGATCCGTC
Source organism: Schistocerca gregaria (assembly GCF_023897955.1). Classification (NCBI taxonomy): domain Eukaryota; kingdom Metazoa; phylum Arthropoda; class Insecta; order Orthoptera; family Acrididae; genus Schistocerca; species Schistocerca gregaria. The sequence goes on from NC_064931.1 coordinate 352,072,561, forward strand.
TTTCGGCCAATAGGGCTTGTATTGCGATACATACACTATGTGATCAGGCCGGCCGCGGTGGTCTCGCGGTTCTAGGCGCGCAGTCCGGAACCGTGCGACTGCTACGGCCGCAGGTTCGAATCCTGCCTCGGGCATGGATGTGTGTGATGTCCTTAGGTTAGTTAGGTTTAAGTAGTTCTAAGTTCTAGGGGACTAATGACCACAGCAGTTGAGTCCCATAGTGCTCAGAGCCATTTGAACCATTTTTGAACTATGTGCTCAAAAGTATCCGGACACCTGGCTTAAAATGACTTACAAGTCCGTGGCGCCCTCCATCTGTAATGTTGGCCCACCCTTAGCCTTGACGACAGATTCCACTCTCTCAGGCATACGTCCTGGAAGAATTCTTGGGGAATGGCAGCCCATTCTTCACGGAGTGCTGCACTGAGAAGAGGTATCGATGTCGGTCGGTGAGGCCTGGTACGAAGCCGGCGTTCCAAAACATCCCAAAGGTGTTCCATAGAATTGAGGTCAGGACTCCGTCAGGGGTAGTCCGTTACAGGGTTGTTATTGTCGTGTAACCACTCCGTCACAGGCCTTGCATTATGAGCAGGTGCTCGATCGTGTTGAAAGATGTAATCGCCATCCCCGAAAAACATCAATGTAGACCTGCGCTTTGATAGTGCCCTGCAAAACAACAAGAGGTACAAGCCCCCTCCATGAAAAACACGACCACACGTAACACCACCGCCTCCGAATTTTACTGTTGGCACTACACACTCTGGCAGATGACGTTCATAGGTCATTCGCAATACCCACACCCTGCCATCGGATCGCCACGGTGATTTCCGTAATTCGTCACTCCACACAACGTTTTCCCACTATTCAATCGTTCAATGTTTACTCTCCTTACACCAAGCGAGGCGTCGTGTGGCATTTACCTGCGTGATGTGTGGCTTATGAGCAGCCGCTCGACCATATAATACATGTTTTCACACCACCCGCCTATCTGTCATAGTACTTGCAGTGGATCCTGATGCAGTTTGGAGTTCCTGTGTGATGGTCTGGATAGATGGCTGCCTGTTATACATTACGACCATATTCAACTGTCGGCGGTCTCTGTCAGCCTGTAGGCTTTTGTGCTGCACGTGTTCGTTCGCGTTTACATTTCACTATTACATCGGAAACGGTGGACCTACAGATGGATAGAAGTATGGAAATCTCGCTTACAGACGTATAACACATGTGACACCTGACCACGTTCGAAGTCCGTGAGTTCTGCGGAGCGTCCCATTCTGCTCTCTCACGATGTCTAGTGCCTACTGAGGTCGCTTATAAGGAGTACCTGGAAGTAGGTGGCAGCACAATGAACTAAAATGAAAAATTCATTTTTCTGGGAGTGCCCGGATACTTTTGATCACATAGATTACCTCATTGCCAATTGCAATTGAGTTAGTCGACATCGTGCTGCGTGATGTATTTGGTAGAAGATTTAAATCACGAAGCAATTCTTCGGCGTATGTTTTGGCGTTAGTGATTTCCCCTCTCGATTGTTCTTTCAACTCCTCTACCTCTAATGTATCTTCTTCTGGCTGCACTTCTGTAGACACACTAAGGTCGTCCATTTCACTGTGTTCATCGAACACGCACGGCACCAACAACGCGTTACGAGCAAGGACGTTTAAGACAAATGCAAACTTGCGGTTTAGGAGCTAGGTCAGCGCCGTTTGTTTGACCATGGCGATAAATTTTCATCATATTCAGGGAACTGTCCTTGCGAACTCTGTGTATTATGAAATTATACCGCCATACCCAAATAAAAGGCGGTGACCAGGGCGATACACTGTCACAATACATAGAGTTCGCATAGGATGTCAGCGCGGACAGTCCGCTTTGTGTTTGACCGAACCTACACAATTTAAACGTCTTGACAGTTTCACACAATTAACACTGTTTGTTGACATGCTGTAAAATAAAATGCAACAATGTCGGATTATTTTGATTAAAAAAAAAAAAAAAAACACGGAACAGTCCCGAACACGATACCTCCAGCGTGGTAGCTGTAGACCTCAACCACTACGCTAGGCTGACTTTGTTCAAACATGGCTATCGTTGCGCGTATTACAGCGCGCAGTGAACTTTATTTAGTTTCCTTGAAGATCAATGCCCGTCGCAAAAAGCGGATACCCTTATACTCGGGGCATGTCCATCTACAACATATCCGAGACCTATCAAAATCCGTTCATTACACTCCAGATGGTCCCCTTGTAAGTCCCAGGCCCCAATTTGTTGCGTTTCGGCCTCACTGTCGGCCACTTTGTTATCTTTGCAGCCTTTTGAATAATTCTGTGTACATGAGATATCTATCACTCGGCAGAGAGAACTGAAAACCTTGCTAGGGTCGCAGCTCCATCGTGCTTAGGCCCACTAAACTTGAAGAGAAGGAAAGAACAGTGCACACTCCATTACTGTTATGTGTAATCTGCTGTCAAATTTTAACATTTTAATGTTCTTATAATAAGTTGCCATCTCTTTATCTAAGAACAGATAATGAATGCAGGCAGCTAGCCGCTATCTCTGTGTAATGTCTTGTCTGTATAGACGTGTATCTGTTGCCTTTAAGATCCCTTCACCTTCACACAAAAATGTATCCAGTAAAGTAAGCCCCTTCCAGTTCTTGGCTGATCCGTGATAAGACAGGCGAAAAATTATACTAATGGAGGATTATTAGTATTACCTCTATTTTCATTCGCTCTCTCACTTTCTCTCCTTTATCTATGTACAGTTTTTAATATAATATTTCATTACGTGAAATCAGCCAAATAGGATCTTTGGTGGAGTCCTTCGTCTTGGTAATCAGCGGCTGGCTTGCTGTAAGAGATCTTTACATTTATTATTACTGTTAAACACTGCAGTCAGTCGGGAGAATCAACCGTTTGGACAATTTGTTCCTTTTACGAGAGATGGCGAATTCCAGATGTGTACGAAGCCTTTATGGACGATTTAACACATACTCAGTGATTGCAGGCTCTCTTCGACACAGCTGATACTTCCCCACTAATTACAGGGCCAACGTGATCATCAATTTCAGAAAAAAACTCATTCGTTCATTCACTCCAGAACAAAAAAGTCACAAACCTTATTTATGGAGGAAATTGTGTATTAAATCCATCTTCATTACATGTCCAGATCTCCGGTGATTCCACTCCTTAATTATTTTCCTTTTACCGTCTCTTTCTCTTCAAACAAACCGCTAGCGGCACAAATGTTAATTGGCTCTCTTTAGCGAGAAGAAAAGCAGAATATGTATCTCTCAGAAACACGTCAATCCCTCAACAGATACTCCAGAAGCCGTCCTAGTTACCACTCCAACAACCATGGAGAATGCATATACGCATCTCTGTTATTTCAAAGAATAAACGCACTATAAAATACTTGGGCGTCGTCGAGCTGTCGCCGCATATATTAAGAGAAAATCAGATCAGATAACTTTTCCAAAGTGAATGAATGTGGATGGTTTGGTTGAAAATGATTAATTGGTGCGTGGTAGAGGGTATTTTCTGTGGGGACATTACAATATGCTGCTCATTTATATGTAAGTGTCCTGCATAGAACAGAAATTAAATGTTGACGTGTACTTTTGTTTGAGAATACACATGATATTAAAACACTGTGAGAACATAAATTCAAAGTTCAATGCGTGCGAATCTACCTTACTTCTGATTAATGCTTCCATTTTTACCCGAAATTTCTTCATAAAAATTTAACATAAATTTTGGCACATGATAAATCTTTTATTCCGACACCCTTTACAACCAACTCCCATACCCAGAACATATTTTCTCAAAGCTTATTGCAAGCCTAGATATTCAGCTCTGAGCAATATAAGCTGCGAAGTTGCCATTTCTTTCTAGTGCCTATTTTGTGGAACCAATGCTGTCTAATAATATATTATGGATATCGTAAAGGGATGTGTAGATGAGACAAGATATATGATACTGCGACAGCATTCTGAAAGAGCACTGAAAGACCGAAGTCGAAACAAGGCCCCAGGAGCAGACGATATTCCAGCAGAATTATTGAAATATTTGGAAATGCCAAACATAATGAAACTTTTCCATCTCGTATACTAGATATATGATGAAAGCTATATACCCTCATACTTCAAGAAGAATGTAATAATTCCTAATCTAAACAAGGCAGGTAGTGACCCGTGGAAATATTACCAAATAAGTAGTTAATACATCAAGGTTGCACAACATTAACACGAATTATTTACAGAATAAAGGAAAAAGTGGAAGAATCTGACATTGGAGAAGATCAGATTGGGTTCCGGGGAAATGTAGAAACATGCGAAGATAAGTTGGAAAAACGCAAACCTACGTATTTAGCATTTGTAGATTTACAGTAAGTTTACGTCCCTGTTGATTAAAATACACCTTTGGAATTATTAAAGTTTTAAGGATAAAATAAAATCACGAAATTTTATGCCGTACTGCAGTTCTAAGAGTCAGACGACATTAAAGGGGAGGAGTATTTGAGAGTGGATTCCAGCGGGGTTGTAGACTTCCCTGAACGTTATTCAGTATGTACATTGACGAAGCAGTGAAGATAACCAAGGAGAAATTTGCAAAGACAGTTAAAGAACATGGAAAACACGGAAAAGGTTTTCCGAAGACCCCATAATTCTGTCAGAGACAGCTAAGTATTTGGAAGGGCAGGTGAACGGAATGGACAGTGTCATAAACAGAGATTATGAGATGAGCTTCAACAAATGTAAAACATGTGTATGGGAATGACGACGGCTGAAGTAGTGAAGCTAAAGGAATTCAGAATATTAACAGGAAGAAAAGTATTCCTGAAGAAGAAAAATTTATTAACATGGAAAATAAATGTGAGTATAGGGCAGCCTCGTCTGAATCTAGAGGTTTCGAATGTTGCACTCAATAGAAGTTAAACGAGCAAGTTTTACAGTCCAGATACAAAGAGTGGAGCGTTTGAAATACAAAAATAACGAATTCGGGGTACTCAGTAAAAACAAAGGATCTGGTAAATGAAGGAAATGTAGGAGCTAAAAATCGTAGATGGAAATTAGGCTTGAATATATCCGCATGTTCCGATACATTGTGCATAGTTCTCTCGTGCTAGCATTGTAGGTAAGGGCGCTCACAAACTTCAGTTGAAACGTGGCTGTACGTATGCAAGTAACAAAGTTAGCCTCTGCTACAGTGGCCCTACCGCTTGCTTTCTCGAGAAATAAACATATACGAGATCTATTCGTAAAGCAAGGAACGGTTGATATCTAAAAGGAAACTATAGTGGAAATCCGATGAAGCTTTGCACAGGTTTGTTGGGCAGTCTCTTTAGTATGCCCGTGATAACGTCGCGTCGCTCTTTTCAGTTCTGAGCCCACAGTGAACGAGTAAAGATGCCTAGAAAAAAGCGTCTCACACCAAGTATGAGTCCCCCCTTTGAGGTGGTGCCTAATTTCATACAACCCTACCTAACGTAACGGTGGTGCAATTTCTTCTTCATGACAGTTCGCGACCGCACACTGTAATGGCAATGAGGAATCTACTGGAGCGTTTTCGGCGGGGAAATGTTTGATCACCATACCGCACTTGGCTCCCTCTAATGCTCTGCTCTCCTCAAACCTGCCGCTGGCTACAAAGACAACATTTTGTCTATGACCAGGGTATTGGGAAGTCGCTACAAAGCTATGACAGATGTGTAAGTCGGAGCGGCGACTGTGTAGAGAATTAGCTGGAAGTAGTACTTAATTGTTGCAGGTAAAATAGTTTTGATTTTAGCTGCGGCTTCCATTTCGCGACCGGTCATTCCTTACCTTCCGAATAGCCCTCCTGTTAGAGTATACATACGGAATTATAACACTACAGTTCGCAACATTTTTACATATTCATAGTATGACATTACCAACACAAAGTTGATAATATGATACTGCCATAATATCAGACCTATAGGCTGAGGCACCAGACGTATACCTCTGGGTTAATGAAGTTGTGATCTTATCACATGGAAAAAAAGATTTGAGGCCAAAAGTTTCTAAGTATGGACCACGACATTTAGAGATCACGTAAATTCCGTGAAGTAGAAGCGACTTCCTGCGGTGAAACGAGGCCCAAATACAGGTTAGATTGAGAGCTGATATTCTTTTTCTTCAGCCTTATATTTTTAAGGACTTGGATGCTCCATAATCAACGAGCCTGTGAAAGACAGACTACAGTATGGAGAGAAGTTGGAATTAATGAGCTGTAGCAATGTTAAGGAACTAGTCTAATAGTCAACTAAAGAGAAATCATGAAATTATAAAAATACTAACCCGGGAATGAGTTCCTGAGTTCAACTGCGGGTCAGCATCTGTCATACAACCATGGACACGAAACTTACTACATGTTTAGCGCGATCAGAGTACCTGACACGATATCTATTAACAGCACAGACTTTTCTATTTTTCATTTTTTTGAATGGTATTTGTCTCAAGATACTGTTTTTGAACTGAGGTATTAGAAAGTCGTTTTCTCTTCATTTTTACTGATCTAAAAATCTGAAGTAAAAGAAGTTTTCTCGAGGCCTCAGATTTGGTTCAGTGTCCAACCTCACGTAATTTAAATTCATACCTAGTGCGGTTTAATGCTGCCAGTGCGGCAGCTAAGCACCGCAAAGTTCATTTACCTGTGAAGGGGTAGTAAGAAGAGGGTGCGATGATGAACAGCTTGGTAGGACGGCGCTAAAGCCGCCCCCGGTCGGCTGGGGACATGATAATACGCGCTTCCTTGCTACCTGTGTTTTGCTAGTGGTAACAGCCCCGCCGGCGAAACCGGCTCGAGGGTAGATTTGCTAATAGAGCCGTCCGTCCCATCCGCGCTCTTGAGGGGCTCCCCTTCCCGCACGCAGCCACAGCTTATTAGCGCAAAGGCGGGCCACGCATATTCTGACTAACATCAATAGTAAAACGACTCCGAAATTAGTGCCACCTAGTAAGGAGTTTGGGTCCCCTTGCGCTCACGAACGAGCTGCCCGCGGCACCCCGCAGGCTGATGGGTTGCCACGTTCACAGGAACCAGTGAGTTTCTGACTGTGTCTCTCTTTCACTTGTATAAAACTATCGTTCCACCCCATCTTTTGCACGGGTAGCACCTAAGTATCTCCGGCCAGAAACCTTGTGTGGCGTATAGCAAACAAACTATATAGAAAAACAGTGGCTCAGTCTACGTCTTACTGAAAACCGTATCAAAACCCTCTGACTAGCTCCTGAGATTACCCTTCACATACAGCCAGAAAAATGAGTAGTGAGACTTTAAATTATATTTAGATATAGATACAGATATTTTATTTACTTAGGAGGAACGTTCATTATTGATTTACCAATAATATTTCCCTGTCTTTCGACTCTAAAGCAAACGTTGCCAAACGTTCCAAAGATATTGCAAGGAGTCTGTTCGTGCCATGATAATAATTACACAAAAGGTTTAAATGAAATGTTATTCCAGAAGGGGAGAGCTAATTTATTTGATTTTGAAATAATAAAATATGCTCGATAGTACCTTAGTGACAAACTATATTCGCAAGTCCATTATTCATTAATTTCATGCATATTTGTATAGTTCATCTTCTGGGTGCAACACACACACAGTTTAAAAAAGTATCTACCTCACAGGTATCAAAACATAATCTGTGAACAATTTGTCAATTCGCTAGATGTTTGTGCTTAATGAGAAGTTCCATTCTCCCAAAACGTTGAGCATGACGGTGGAGAAGGCTTGAGCATAGTATTATGGAGTCAGAATAAACAGAAAATATTCACTAGTCGCGAATTAAAGGTTCCCCACAGCATTGTAGGTCGTAATCTGCGAAATCACCTGTCTTCGAAAATAGTCAGACTCCATCTCGTTATCAAGTTAACAATAACAGAGAAGACAAAAGGATAAAGTTTATTCATTAGGGATATTTTAGAACGCGTGACGGTTAACTGAGAGTGAACACACAAAACTCCAACGAGTCAGTTTTTGAATGGTTATTTATTATTCCATGGCGTAGTTTTCTAAACTTTAGAGATTATCTTCAGATGGATTTTCGGAAGTCATATATCCATTTGTAGCATAATGCTGGATGCTGGCTCTCTGACAAGACGATGGAACATGCTTTAATTTATTGCCATTTGTATTGTTCATCTGCCGATACCGAAGCAAAATTAATTTTTGTATTTACTGCGACAGTATGGGCGGTTTTTTTGTGTTAGTGTCCATCTGTCTACATCTCTTGTGGTAGCCAGTTGGTACATCACTTCACACACTTTTATAGAATATTTATGCATTTATACTGTGATAGCATAACTTTGCCAGCATACAACATGTGTTATAGACCTGTTGCTTTTTACAAATGTCTTGACACAAAGATATTAGATACGCCTACTTTGCTCTGAGACGTTGTTGGTTTTTGTTTGTATGTATTAAAGTCGATGTGTGGGGAAATACTTTAATAAAAACTGGCGTTAAAATGAAGATTTAAAATTAAATAAATAAATTACTACAATAAAAAACTTCAAGTGATCGATGGCCTATTTCTATTCGTATTCTAAACTATTATACAATCAATTTATGAGCAAATACTTCCGATATTTGTGTTAACAGAATGCCAGAAATAAAATAACACAGAGTTATAGTAATTCCAATGAAATGCAGCTGTTTGTATGACCATCAACTTCATGTGTAGATGAAACGTTCGTGAACTTCTGGACACCTCTCTGCTAGAACAGTGGAGGGGTTGCGCCGCTGTTGGTTATAATTGTAGATTGCTGTTGGTTTGACCTGGTTGGTCGGATTCAACAGGCGTTCCTTTAGTGGGTAGTAAACGTGACAAAATTTGTGTTTATCTGTCCCTTATTATAACAAGAGAACGAGTTGAACAACCGTGTCTCTAACACACTAGAGTGGATAACCAAAGATACACTGGGACATCTTTGAAACGGTACGTTTGTTCTGTCACCCAATATGCTCGTGTTCCACATTTGTACTATGCTACTGAGCAACAATGGTGTCTAAGGCTATAAGTACAAGAACGACAAAGACACACGTAACGGACAACTTACGCAAGTCGTGCGTCACTTCTTTCCCATGTGGTTCACGTATGTTATTTCAAAAAATAAATAAAATAAAATGTCTTGAATTTTTCTCTACCTCCTTTGCATTTTGTCTCATCAAAAATCAGATTTCATTATCTGCTATTTTTACTAATCTTTTCTCGTAATTCGTTAATCTTCATTCTATGTCCGTGCATACCATTCCAAATAAACTATCTTCGTGAAAGTAAACAAACAAAATACTATTTCGAAGAAATGCGAAAAAGAATCTCCATGTATGACACTTTACTTGGTATAAATTTTTTGAAGTCCCATGTCATTCTGTCAATAATTAGTGAGAAGGAAAAACAGTCTGGGCTCGTTTTCACTTGGTGTACCGAATTGGAGCACTTCGTAAATAGGAATAAATGTCACATCATGTCGATAACAAAGGAAAATGATCCTGTAACACCCATTGACAAAACTAACACTAAATAACTGTAGGGTTCAATGATCTTTAAATACACTTCTGGAAATTGAAATAAGAACACCGTGAATTCATTGTCCCAGGAAGGGGAAACTTTATTGACACATTCCTGGGGTCAGATACATCACATGATCACACTGACAGAACCACAGGCACATAGACACAGGCAACAGAGCATGCACAATGTCGGCACTAGTACAGTGTATATCCACCTTTCGCAGCAATGCAGGCTGCTATTCTCCCATGGAGACGATCGTAGAGATGCTGGATGTAGTCCTGTGGAACGGCTTGCCATGCCATTTCCACCTGGCGCCTCAGTTGGACCAGCGTTCGTGCTGGACGTGCAGACCGCGTGAGACGACGCTTCATCCCGTCCCACACATGCTCAATGGGGGACAGATCCGGAGATCTTGCTGGCCAGGGTAGTTGACTTACACCTTCTAGAGCACGTTGGGTGGCACAGGATACATGCGGACGTGCATTGTCCTGTTGGAACAGCAAGTTCCCTTGCCGGTCTAGGAATGGTAGAACGATGGGTTCGATGACGGTTTGGATGTACCGTGCACTATTCAGTGTCCCCTCGACGATCACCAGAGGTGTACGGCCAGTGTAGGAGATCGCTCCCCACACCATGATGCCGGGTGTTGGCCCGGTGTGCCTCGGTCGTATGCAGTCCTGATTGTGGCGCTCACCTGCACGGCGCCAAACACGCATACGACCATCATTGGCACCAAGGCAGAAGCGACTCTCATCGCTGAAGACGACACATCTCCATTCGTCCCTCCATTCACGCCTGTCGCGACACCACTGGAGGCGGGCTGCACGATGTTGGGGCGTGAGCGGAAGACGGCCTAACGGTGTGCGGGACCGTAGCCCAGCTTCATGGAGACAGTTGCGAATGGTCCTCGCCGATACCCCAGGAGCAACAGTGTCCCTAATTTGCTGGGAAGTGGCAGTGCGGTCGCCTACGGCACTGCGTAGGATCCTACGGTCTTGGCGTGCATCCGTGCGTCGCTGCGGTCCGGTCCCAGGTCGACGGGCACGTGCACCTTCCGCCGACCACTGGCGACAACATCGATGTACTGTGGAGACCTCACGCCCCACGTGTTGAGCAATTCGGCGGTACATCCACCCGGCCTCCCGCATGCCCACTATACGCCCTCGCTCAAAGTCCGTCAACTGCACATACCGTTCACGTCCACGCTGTCGCGGCATGCTACCAGTGTTAAAGACTGCGATGGAGCTCCGTATGCCACGGCAAACTGGCTGACACTGACGGCGGCGGTGCACAAATGCTGCACAGCTAGCGCCATTCGACGGCTAACACCGCGGTTCCTGGTGTGTCCGCTGTGCCGTGCGTGTGATCATTGCTTGTACAGCCCTCTCGCAGTGTCCGGAGCAAGTATGGTGGGTCTGACACACCGGTGTCAATGTGTTCTTTTTTCCATTTCCAGGAGTGTATTTAAGGATTACATCAAAAAGCAATGTGAAGTACATAGATGCCAGACGTCAGTAGGAGGAAATTCGAATACATGTGTTAAATTGTTGGGGGGAGTCTAGGAAATTCTGGTTTATCTGTAACAGAAACATTCTATAAGACACTAATGTACCAAATTCTTTAGCGTACGTATCAGTTAGAATTCGGAGACGGGGATTTAAATTTAAATGTATGGAAACAAGGTGAGATCGTTCTCACCCAAACATATTGTGTAAATGTAAGGAACTGCTATTCGAGATGGTCCCTCTAAAATTACTATCGATATCACCTGTATTCATTTCATTTAACTTCTTTGTCTGCTTATGTTTAATGTGACATCTGTGTCACCACGTTCTTTGATATAACGTCTATGTAACTGATCTGTCAATAATTTATGGAAATGTAATTAATGTGCGTATGTAAATTCGAAAGTAATGTTCTGCAAAAGAATGGAAATGTTTAAACTTTACTAGTAGTACTGGTTCATGCATAGGGTACTTGGGTTTTTAACTGTGTAAAACGTGGAGGTAAGTCCCTCCGCAGTGAAACTGTGTTGGTGGTAATAGAAGAGGTGGATTTGGCGGTCGAGCTGCAAGGCCCCTTTGTAACAATAGTCAGTCGCTGGCAAGCGTGCAAACAGTTCGCGTCTTGTGTGCTGAATGAGACAAGAAGAGCAGCCATATTATTTAATGTAGCCTCAGAAATCTGTCTCTTTGTTCATGGTATACAGGGTGAGTCACCTTACGTTTCCGCTGGATATATTTCGTAAACCACACCAAATACTGACGAATCGATTCCAGAGACCGCACGTGAGGAGAGGGGCTAATGTAATTGGTTATTACAAACCATACAAAAATGCACGGAAGTATGTTTTTTAACACAAACCTACGTCTTTTTTAAATGGAACCACGTTAGTTTTGCTAGCACATCTGAACATATAAACAAATACGTAATCAGTGCCGTTTGTTGCATTGTAAAATGTAAATTACACTCGGAGATACTGTAACCTAAAGTTGACGCTTGAAACCTCCGACGTTCAGTTGCGTGTTGTAACAAACACGGGCCACGGTCGGCGAGCTGCAACATACGTCGCGTTTTTACAGAATGATCTGCCAACGTTGCTCGAAAATGTCCCACTGGAAACGCGTCGACGTATGTGGTATCAGCATGATGGTGCACCTGCACATTCCGCAATTAACACTAGGCTAACCCTTGACAGGATGTTCGACGGGCGTTTCATAGGACGTGGAGGACGCATTAATTGGCCAGTGCGTTCTCCTGATCTTACACCTCTGGACATCTTTCTGTGGGGTACGTTAAAGGAAAATGTGTACCGTGATGTGCCTACAACCCCAGAGGATATGAAACAACGTATTGTGGCAGCCTGCCGCGACATTACACCAGATATACTTCGTCGTGTACGACATTCAGTACGCCAGAGATTGCAATTGTGAGCAGCAAATGATGGCCATCACATTGAACATCTATTGGCCTGACATGTCGGCACACACTCTATTTCACTCCGTAATTGAAAACGGAAGCCACGTGTGTACGTGTACCTGATCCCTCATGGTAATGTACATGTGCGTCAGTGAAAAAGACCAATAAAAAGGTGTTAGCATGTGGATGTAATGTGCTGTTCCAGTCTCTTCTGTACCTAAGGTCCATCACCGTTCCCTTTGGATCCCTACGTAATTCGGTGCTCTCCGATACACACGCACGAACAGCGGAGGAGTGGTACTCAAGTGTCAACTTTAGGTTACAATATCTCCGGATGTAATTAACATTTTACAGTGCCACAAACGGCACTGATTAAGTATTTGTTTATATGTTCAGATGTGCTAACAAAACTAACGGGGTTCCATTTTAAAAAAACGTAGGTTTGTGTTAAAAAACATACTTCTGTGCATTTTTTTTATGGTTTGTATTAACCAGTTACACTAGCCCCTCTCCTCACGTTCGGTCTGTGCAATCGATTCGTCAGTATTTGATGTGGTTTATGAAATATATCCAACGGTAATGTTAGGTGACTCAACCTGTATATTGCTTAGCTCTGAACTACGAACGTCTGACGCTAAAAAGAGAATTTTCAGAGCCTGTTCTACAGCAAGTGCCACGAACACTTTTTCGCCTTTTTAGTAGCTACAGATCGTCACAGCGACCACCTTCGTCTCAGATAATTAATTGAGTACTGTACAGGTATAATTACATGGGTCTGGTATTTGGTTTCTTATCCAGTAACAAGTTTCTGTTATTTAAACTTAGTCATCTACCTAGACAATGTCCTTTTTTCAGTGCTGCTATGTTTCCGAACTTCCAATTCGGCTGAATTGAAAAATAACTGCTTTCTATGATAACGCTGAATCACTTGTGCGGAATAGTAGATTTCTCTACCTTACAGTGAGTCTTGTATCTGAAGTACTCCACGTGTTTTTGATATAAAGGAACTTAAAGTTTTACAAAATCATATTCACAAAGAAATGATTGGAAGTGCTTTGCTTAAATGTTATTCTTATTGAAATCTCAGTACAATATTAAAGTTATCTTCATAAAACTGTGACCATTCAGAGTAGTTACTTGCTAGTAAACTTGGAGGGCTGGCGTAAGAAATAATTAAATTACAAGTTGTTAATAACGTTTCTGTTTTGTAATATATTAATAAGTGAAAGTGTTTCACACATTGTGCTGTAACAATACTAATCAGCCTGGTTCCGAGTCTACTTATACCTTAGTTTCCGTCCACTCATGCTAGCTGTTGAGTCAATTTCGTTTTCCGTATTTCAGTAACACTACTAATGAACTGAAACCATCAATTTTATAACGTTTGAGTGCTCTACTAAGTGACTGGCTACAGTCGTTCAAACTGTAATCTAGCAACCAAATGAATCATTTCAGCCGTATAGTATAAAAAAATAGATCCTTTTTGAGAAAACAAACAGTAACCAGAGCTGAGATTATGACTATCTGTAAACCATTTCAACGGCAATATTTCCCAATAATTAAGCTGATATAAGAACCTCACGTCCAAGTTAATTGTGCTCCAACTCCAGTCATATATTGCACGTAATAGTCATTACCTTTCCTACTGTGATGTACAGATAGTGTTATTGAGAGCCAGTAGTTGGCAAAACGTTTAATATAGTACGTGCTATTAATTGCTTGCTGAAGTGTGCTACTGTCTCGTGCCCCATAAGCGAAACAGTATTTCATTATCAAGTACAGTAAATACCAATATTTAACTCCCTTTACAAACAGAGCTAGAACGTGCTACAACTTTCAACTTTGCCTAATTAGGCTGGTGACCGTTTGCTTTGACATAAATGCAATGTTCTTTGTAACTAACAGAACCTTAGTTGAAGTGCCGTTTGTTTTGCTAATGCTTTCTTGCGTTAGAATTCTTTCTAGCAACGAAACTTAGTTCCACAGCTCGACCACTAGACACGATCACGGTCACTCCAAATATGATCCATAGGAGTAATATTATCGGCGAAATGCTAATTTAGTGAGAGACTGTAGTGTTATAGGTCGCCATTGCAGGTATCGCGTAAGGACAATAAGAATAAGGTAAAAATAGACTAAGCCATTTGCTCAGGCGCAAAGTGTATAAATTTTTACTCTCTCCAAAGATTAATACTGTACGAGACAATATTACTAATTTTGAGACAAATTCTCCTCCGCCACGCACTGCACATTGAGTTGCACATTACATGTGAAGATATAGGTGTTGAGCTACATTTGACACCGTCTTAAATGAGTGGGGCGGTATCGATATGGTTACGATTGCAAAAAATTAGATTTATATTTCATAAATGGTTGGTTGTAATTCCGAGTCTTTTGTGTCACTGAAACTAGGACATATTGGTGGTACTACATTAATATGTGAGAAAAACACGTCAGAAACGTGTTGAAAAAAGCTGTCCAGGACCCATGGACTAGCATCAGAGTCCGGGTGGAGGCAGACAGTACAAATAGAGATGGATAATCTCAACGTCAAATTCAGTGGGTATAGTATTTGTGTGCCCGACCACTGCTGTTCGGAAGATATGCTATCCACTGAACTACCCGACGGTGTTCGATTCCCTTCCTGGTCGGAGATTTTACCCGCCTGGGGACGAGGTGTTGTGTTGTCTTTATGTTCGTGTAGCGTAACTGTCAACAAAATCGTCTCCAATACGCTATTATTTCTCAACTTCAATAAATAGAAATAAAAGAAATAACTATCCGCGTGTAATTACAATGTTGAAAGCGAGAACAAGTGGCTGAACGTTAGCCTCTATTTTCTAAGCTAACGTCTGTGTTCATATTTAGGAAGTGAACCATTCCGTAAACGCTTTGAAGAACAAAAAACATGTAGAATCGAAGTGGAAAGTAATCAAGGAGAAATTGGAGAGAAGCACTGACGAAAACTGCGTAATGTCAATTGTTCTTCCATATATATTAGCAATGTTGTGTTACAGTATGTATATGGCAGGTCAGGCTGATCAATCAACTTGCAAACTCTTTTACAGGAAGCCATTTCCCGTCTTCGCCAGTAATCACCTTACAATATGGAAGATAACTGAGTCCGTGTCTGACTGGTAGGTAAAAAACTGAAACCATAGCTTCCGTGTACTCGTTGTGTTAAAGAGTTATCGTTTTAGCTTTCACGGCTACACCATTCGGCTTATGCACATCTGTTCGCAGCCCTTTCTAAAGAGCAATTTAGTGTTGCGGTCTCTTAGTCTATACTTTAAAATAAACACTGCATTTTAATTTTTTGTACATTTACATATTTTGTTTTAATTTTCTTTACGTTAGTAACATTTTTCGACACATACAAATCACTGACTGGACTGCTTATTACGTACCTGGTCTTCACAGAATTTAGCTTGGCACTACGACGAATTTCCGTGATGGAACAACGCCATTCACACGTGAGGCTTGCTTCCTGAGTTAAATTACTTACGAAGCCTCCACGATGCTTCCACACCACTGACTGCAAAGAGAAACATTTTGCCATTCCCCTGTATTTACATTAGCCGACTGCCATCCCCCCTTTTAATGAATAAGGTATCCTGTCCACAGCTGGTGGTTTGGCATTCGGCGAGTCATTAATTAATTAATCAATTAATTCTGTACTTGTAGGGCGTAATTTCACCATCCTCCTCTCCGCAAGCGCTGATAACAGGGAGCTTTCCTCTCAAAAGCGGGGACTAGGGTTCCAGTATAAATCATGGCCTTTGGTCAAGGGATAAAGCGGTGCTAGCAGGCGGAAGCCGGCGAGGGTCGGACAGCTGCGCCTGACCGCCCACGCCCCCGCACCAGCTCCCACCCGTCCCCACCCCCATTGCCGCCCCCTCCGCGCCGAGCAACGCGCCGTCTTCCGAGGCGGCTTTGTTGCTGGAGCCCACAACTTGCTGCCAGCGCAAGGCTTCCTTTCAAAGTCACTAATCCGTGCACACGAAATTAAGCAACTACTACGCTGAAATGAACCATTGTACGTCGCTCTGCTGCAGGGAATGCTGGAGGGACCGGATCAGCCACAAGTACAAGTTAGACGGTGTGATTTATGCGACATTGTTACACCAGAGACGTAAGCGTCCGTTTTCGTGTAGTTGCTCGGCTGCCAAGCCTTCATATGTGACCAGGCAGGCACACGGATATATTCCATGTGTATGATGAACCTGGAATTCCTGTCTTTTTTTCCTCTTGACATTTTATTTTCTTGGAAGCAGAGCGTCAAGTCTCAAAAGGGAAAGATAACGAAAATAAAGCAAAGGACCGCTGAATCACCTTCAGCTCTCATTAATTAAAAGATAGCTAAACACGCCGTTTTTAAAATTATGTTCAGCAAGCAGGCTGCACTATCGGCGAACACCGTATATCAACTAATACAGGGGTGGGCAATTGTTTTGGAAAGGTAGCCACAACATTGTGGGAGTGGAGATAAGTGGAGGGCCTAGTCTTTTAAAAAGGTTTAATTTCAGAAAAAGTATAAATTGTACCATAAAAATCAGAAAATTGTAATTAAATAAAACGGTGGCAGTTTTAATCAATTTATTTATTGTGCCAATTTCATTTCATCTATGGCTGCAAGAACATTTAAGTTTAGAATCAGTTTAATGAGGCTAATGTATCCTATCGCCCTTTTCCACAACTTTTTTTGAAAGCAACAGTGAGACTGCTTGTTTAGACTTTCAACACAGCCTAAAAGTTAATGTCTGTGAAAGAGCATCTAGGCGGCCTAATTTTGTTTCTGTTCTTCCTCAAACAAAAAAAAAATTTGCTCACAACTATGTGCACGCCCAAATATAGAGATACTTTTCCCAGCAAATTTCTCCATACATAGAAATTTTGCTCTAGGGAGAGATGTGTGAAGGTCAGCTAATCTCACAGAATATAGTATGTCATTTACAGTGCGATCTGGCTGCTTCTCAATAAGTAAATGGCAAATGCCTTTATGGTCGCTCCCATCAGCCACTACGCTGAGTATCAACTTTGTTTGTGCGATTAGTGTCTACATTGTGCAGTGCTCATGCGCACTGATGCAGCCACCATAGTGAAAATCCTTGGTCGAACACGGGAAGGAATCTCGGTTCAATGCAGATGTTTCAGACTACCTTGGTAGTGGCCCGCGGATTGCTATTTTCCACCCGTGAACTAGTATCACAGTAATAGCATCTACTTGATTCAGTTTGTAAAAAATTATTTTCGATTCATATTCCAGCTCGTCTACGCCTTCATCACTGGATATTTACTTCCATTTCAAAACTGAAATTGAGGTGAAAACAACAGTCTTCGTTGAAGATATGATTTTGTGCTTTATTTATTCATGCCGCCCATTTCGCCTAATGCAAGGCATTTCCAGATTGACCAGTATAGTATTGGAAAGTGGGTTTTGGGTGTCTCGATTAGGGCAACAGCAAAAGTATACTACTCTTTTCGTGTACAGTAAAATAAATCGAAGCTAGTATGTGCTATACATGACGAAACCTGTCTATTTATGTTGATGTACTAATCTTCACACCCAAAACCGACTTACCAGCACTATACTGGTCAACCTGATGATGCTTTGTACTAGGCGAAAATCGCATTGAGAATAAATAAAGCATGAAATCAAATTTGTAGCCAAGACAGTTGTTTCAATACATTCTGCGTACTGGTTGCTGTACGAAACACGCCTTGACGTGGAAACCCTTTTAATTCTGAAATTTTAAAAATGTAAGGCCCTACTCAAATAATAGCAGTCAGTCAGAAAAGTAGCTACAGAGTTGCCCAGGGACACCCTGTAACTGTGACAGGCAGTCCAGAGAGTAAATACTCCAAGAAGAATCGCTTCTCTGCTCTTGAAAAGATCAATAGGGTTCCAGGTCACCTGACGCTATGATTATTAACAACACTAAAATTAAAACTGCATCCTAAAAATAACCGTGGTCGGTCAAGAACAGAATACTGGCCACTCCTTTGAGTGCCACTCTTTGTTTCAATGTTGATAATGCTGTGATTCACTATTTCTTATGTGATTTGTTGTTTTATTTGGGTGTGAAGAATTCAGTGGTTTTGACTAGTAAGCCTCACCTCTAGAACAACGTTTCCGGTGAGAAAGATGGACAATGAGAGATGAAATTCGACATCATCTACAATAATTGTAAAAGGTGTTCCGCTAGAACTTACGTAGCTCTCCAGTGAATGACACAGGTTCTGCGCATCTGATTTTCAATCCTTCCCACCTATCTTCCAAAACCCTAACGTTGTAGCAGATGCCATGATATATATCCAAAGCGAATGACTTCCAGAACAAAATATTGTACTACTTATAGTAAAAAGATGGTAAACTCATAACAGTAAAGATAAAACGCTTATACCTATTAAAATGTATATCCAAAGTGGAACACTGCGACTGTGATGAACGAAAGTTCCCATAAATTACTACAACCAGTCCCTTTTCTCTTGACCAAATAGCATCACGTAAAAACCTAAATTCCCTTTCCTTCCTTGTTGTTTTTTGATTTTATAGCACTACTCCATCATATACCCATGTTGACTTCTCATTAATTTTGCCAATATTGTTCCTGATTTATTATTTCTTTTGCTCCGAAAGCCTTCTGTTTTTAAGCTTTTATTCTTTAAAAGGATTTGTATGGGGCGTTTCCGATTCTTTGATGTTGTTTCTGTCTAGATCTTTCCTTAATTCTGTAATACATGTTACCTCGAGTTCCTCTTTCATAAATACAGATTGCTCTATATAGTTTTGTAGATCTGCTTATTAATTATCATATTCCAGACGTCTGTCGTTTTTATCGCATACATTATTTTTCTAACTATCTATTTTTCAAGTACTTCTGTTCTGCACACCTTATAGTTCATTGTTAGGCATTCAAATCCTTATAAACATATGGGTTTAGTTGTGTTTTCCTAAATATGCATATCTTTTTGTAATTTTCTATAACAAACCATATGCCCTCTCCATTTTATTAACTCTTACATCTGCTGCGAAATTTTCTAATCCATGCTGTTGTATAGTTTCTCGAAGGTATTTCAATTTACTTACTGCTTTATTTTGCCTTTTTGTGTTTGTATGAATTCTGGTGCATTTTTGTATGTTTGTCATGATTTCTTTTTTGCCTGGAACTTTGAGACCAGTTCTACTTGATATTTCTCCCAGAAGATTTATTAGAATAACTATGTCTGTCAGACTGGAAAATCTTCTGCAAAAGTCAGGCAGTTTACCTAAATTAAATTTGTTTTTCTTTCTAAAATTATTGGTTCAGTTTTGAGATTCTTGACCTACCAGTTTCAGATCCTTACAATTTTTTCTACGAACACAGTTAAACAGTAAAGACGTTAAACTATCTCTCCATCTAACACAAGTTTTCTTGCAAATGGCTGAGATACTCCTCCCATAAATTTAACTTTAGATATCGTTTGCAGTAAGAGTTTAACGAATTATTGTTGGGAATTTTTCTTGAACCTCAAGTTCAGAACTATTCTGTGCTGGATCTTCCCTTTGGGAAACCTCCCTGATAGTCTCCCAGTTGTTCGTCTAAAGTTTCTAAACTCTGTCCAGGAGAATTTTTGATAATATTTTGTGTCACTGGTAGAGGTGACATTCCTCTATAAATGTTCATATTTTGTTTGTCTCCCTTCTTATGTATCAGGTGGATTAATGCTATGTTCCAGAGTTCTGGAATCTTTCCAGTTTCCTGGACATTCTCAAAAAGCAGGTGTAGTTCATTTGGAACTATTGGTTTTTGACTATTTCAATGAGTTTGTTGTCATGGAGTCTTCACTGCTTGCTTTATTGCTTTTGAGTGGTTTGATGGTATCATGAATGTCTTGCTCTGTTGGTGGGAAATCTTCCTTCAGATTTTGTAGCACTGCTCGAAATTGCTATTTCAGTGTAGGAACTGGACAGTTTAAGAGCCGGTCAGAAAGTTTGCTAGTATTGCCAAATTTTCTTTATTATTTAATTCTATTTTGCAAATTTCATATCTGAAACAAGTACTTGGTGTCTGATGCCATTTAAGTACATGTTTAGAAGTTTGATAAACATTTCTAGTATTACTTTTGGGAAAATTTTCTTGTATTTCCGTAAGCTGAGATTTTTCAAAATGTCTTTTGATTTTTTGCATTATTTTTTATGTTTCTTTTTTTGTTTAAATTCTTCTCACTGTTGACCTTTTTTTAATGTCTCCATATTTTAGCTCTTTGTCCTTGTGATTCTTTTCAGTATTTGTTACACTGTGCTTTGTTTTTATTCTTGGACAGTCCTAAAGTTATCTCTGTTGCTTTAGTAATTTGTACTTGCAGTTCTTGTCAGTCAACTTGTTTTGTTGTCTCAGTTTCTTACATACAGTTTTCCACATTTACTGTCGTATATTCACTGTAGTGGATATGTGTTTGACTAACTTGTCGGTCGTATTTTTAACTTTGGATGAGAGGAATTGTATTTTAATTTGGGAGATATAATGATCTGAATGAAATTCCCCATTTCTGATTACTTTAATATTTATAATTTCTGTGATATTCCTTTTAGATATGGCTATGTGATCCATTCGCAATTCTCCTATGTCTGGATTAGGAGGTATCGAAGTTTTTACAGATATCAATTTTAACTGGAATGTTTTATGCATATATATCAGCCTTCCATTATTTCTATTTATTCCTACGTGTGCTGGTTATTCATCTACAATATTCTTAAAGTTCTTTTCCTTACAACTTGGGCATTCAAGTCGCCAAGAAGCATTTTAACGTTGTTTTTAGGTATGTTGAAAATTTCAGATTCTAAACTATTCCAAAACTGATTTACTTTTTCCCGATTTCTCCCATTATCGTTATTTACAGGTGATTACAATTTATGATGATATAGCTTTTAATCTGGGACTTTATTATTGACATGCATATTGTATCTGATTTACACATAAATTTTGTTATACTGTCTATGATTCTTTTGCTTACACAAAATGCTCTTCCTAACATTGCCATGTTTTCTATTGTTACTAATGCTGGTTTGCCTTATAAATTCTGTAACTTTTTGTGTCACCTATGTTCTCATCTAAGAATCTCGTTTCTTGCACTACTAAAATTTGTATACGATTTTTCTGTAAAATGATTCCTATTTCTTCTCTTTCCAATATTACAGAGAGAATTTACATTTAACATTCCAAAGTAGTACTTCTTCTTGAACTTAAACTTAGGAGGCTTTTCAGTGTAGTCCATCTCATCATCACCACAAATGTTCGTACTCTCCAGATCCCTACATCCCAATGTATTACATGATGTAATGGTGGATACCTCATAAGAGTTGCCATCTGGGTTTTGTGCATTCATGGAACGAACTTTCAGTTTTGTGACTTGAAATTGCAAATTGTAGATAATAGAAAATGTAGGATCATCCTTGAAATATCAAAAGATGACCAGGTTTTTAGCCTTGGAGATTACTGATTCAGCTACCACTTGCATGTGTAACAGAAATTGCTGATATTTTGCCAACAATGTGTGGAACCATTGTGTCCTCTTTCCATTTTAGCCTTAGACAAGAGGCTTCTGTCTTATGTTTCAGTATTTTTTTTCATTACCAGTTTAGAATAACCTAGGTATTCATCATCAGATGGTACATATTTATTGTGTGTTTGCAGCATTGTGGAAGCCATGTATCTGGGCAACACATAAAAACGAAATATTAATACACTAAATGTGGTGACAATTGTTCGCATTATGAGATTGATTTAGATGCAATACTTACACTTATTAGTATATGTTGGTTTCTTCCTGGATCACACATTGTTTTGGAAAATGTAAAGTATGTCATCCAGTGACATTAATGTTACAGTACTTCACAAATTCAGTCACAAGTAACACCATCGTAAATAAATGAAGGAGCATGACTATCACTATATTCCTATACTCAGTGTTGGAAAGTAGAGTTTCGTTATTCAGCATTTACGTTGCACATTGGTGACAGGACGCATATAGCTATGTATACTAAATTCATTACTGCAAAAATAACATATTTAATTTACAAATGTAGCTTTACTATTTCCCAAAATATTAAACAATGAGTTTGCATTACATTTTTTCCCTAATTTCGGTACTGAAATTACATATAACTTATATCGTTGGAGATTTGCATAAAGGTCTGTATTTTTGTTAATTTTTTAAAACTTATGTAGGAAGTAGGAGAGTGCTACATGGTATATATATATATATATATATATATATATATATATATATATATATATATATATATATATATATAATGTGTGTGTGTGTGTGTGTGTGTGTGTGTGTACTAGAAAGAGAGAGAGAGAGAGAGAGAGTCATGCATAGCTGTGCCAGTGTGGAAAGGTGTGTGTATGGGAGGATTGTTTTTCTTTTTTATCTTAGGTTGTTTGGTTTTTCAGATTTAAAGAAAGTAACTGAAGTAAGTTGTTTCATTTATGATGCTGTGGGTGACCTATTGTTATGAGTAAAATTCTCTAATTGTTTCTGGAGATCCATCTTTATTCTTTTGTCTACAGTGTGGAGAATATGTAGGTTTGATTTTATCTGTATAAGAGAAAGTTTATTTTTTTATACATGGACTGAAAAACTTTGTTTATTTAATTTTTTAACAGAGTTTGTCTACTTATATGGAATGGCAAAGTTTCTTCCCATTTGCCCCCTATAGTAGTAGGAGCAGCTGCCCCAGGTTAATTTATATGTAGGAGATATGTGAAAAGGTGGGCTGGCTGTTTTGGTGTTATGAACTATTTTGTTTTGTATTTTGTGTAGAAACTTATTTTGTTTTGTTTCTTTTTATATTTTCATTTTATTTGTAAACTGAGGATGTACCATAATCATTGTTGTGGGCTATTGCTTTTAAAATATTTGATTTTTTGATTTTGACATCAGGTTTAGCAAGAACTGCGTTTACACAGTTGAGTGCTGATCTGAAAAATACTAATTTGTGTTCGGTTGGCTGGCATGATGTGTAATTTATTACGACATTTGATATGGTGGGTTTCCTATAAATTTGGAATTTATGTTTGTGGTTGTGATAGGTTATGTTTATGTCAAGCAAATGAATCCCATATTGTGCTTGGTGTTCAACTATGTTATGTACTTTGGCATGTACCTTATTGAGTTTTCAGCTAACATTTCTATTTCACTGGTTGTCCCATTGTACAGTCTCAAGGTATTATCAAACAAAAACTAACCGATAGCACCAAAGATACCATCATACCAAGTACAGCAAAGCTTACATCTGTTGACATTGTTAACCTCCACGTCAACATAATCATAACAGAAACTCTCCAAATAATTGAAGATTACTTAATGCATCACAAGAAGTTAAGCAGTGTAGAAATCTACTGACTAATAGAACTGCTTTAGTTGGTGGTATCTCATGTTTACTTTCCCGTCAATAACAAAATCTATATTCAGAATGATGATTTAGTAATGGGTAGTTGCTTAGTTGGCATAGTAGTTGGTATCTATATAAATGGTCTAGAAAGCAAATTTTTTAAACAAAATCGAAAATGACACAGTCATTAATTATAAACATAAATCAATGATACCTTGATACCATACAACAGAACAACCACTGAAACAGAAAGCTTAGCAGAGTAATTTAATAATATACATTCCGAAGTACACTTTACAATGTTAAAAAGTATCTGAAGGATGTAAAATATGGACTATGTTCAATATGTATATAGATACTCGTAATACTATAGTACTTCCATTCCAAAAATACATAAACTTCTCCTGCATTTTGTGTAAACTGGTGTCACATTCACAAGCATCGGATTATTTATGAAATAATTTTAAATTTATTGACAATTCCAGTGCGACCTACTATTAATAATATCATTCATTGATTAAGCAACGCTTGTGAATGGCCATAATGTGATATACACACTATACTTGGTGTAAGGCACAACATTAACACAAATTAAATATTTCCACATCCTAATTGTTCTATGATTAGTACTACATGTTGCAATGTTTAGTCGGCATTTCAGATGTTTGCAGGAAGTGTCAGGAACACATAACTTGCTATGTTTATATCGTCACAATAACGTTATCACACACACACACACACACACACACACACACACACACACACATACGTAAATTCGAATCAGTGTCTAAAACATGGCTGTGTGCTGTGTAATTAAGTGCTTTCCAGGTCTAAGTAGTTACAACACACATGTGGCAAATTGATCACATCATATTGATACTTAATTTTAGGCATCCACTTGAAAGAAAACACAAAATGTTCTGTGATGTTTAGACCTCTAAATGTTTTAAAATATTAATTAAATATTTATAATGTCAGCAAACATCAGAAAATTTCATCAGGAGCGCAATGTTCACATCAGTGTTATTTCCACATGTTGCTCTAAACGTATCAGCAGAAAACACACACACACACTCACACAGACATACAGTTTTTTCAGAAATGTATCACTGCACCAAGCACCATTTTAGAGGGATGTGGGAGGGGAGGGGTGAGACAAGGTAATGATACATGTTGAGAACAGTATTGGGGGGGGGGGGGGGGGAGATGCAAGAAGATAATGCACCATGTTCAACACTATAATAATAATATAATATTTTTTATTGAATGGTCAGTTTTATTTTGTATTACTTTCGATAAAGGCCTACTAGAGGTTATGTATTTGAATCGACTTTCGAGGAAGACTGCAACATTGGCGGCTTGAAACCATGGTACGAAAGCTCTCTTCAACTTTTACACTCTGTATTTCAAGTATCAGCTACACAATAATACAAAAACTTAATTTCAATGTTTAAAATACACAATGTGAGAACACACATCATAGTCAACAGAGGTATGAAGTGACCAAACACAATTTTAGGATGGAAAAATTTGTTTTGAGTAGATCTCTGTTGTGATGTAATACATGTACAGACCTTCATGAAGCATGGGATACGAAATGTTTACATTTAACATGGACTGCGCGCTGGGCTTTGACCTTGCACAAGGCAGGATACCAGGTCTTGCTTAACAGAAACTCGTCTTTATTCATTATTTCATCGTGTAGCCGGATATATGCAATTTCTTTTACAATAAAATTTCAAAAATTGTTGCACTGTTGCAACAACGTAGAGTCGTCGTAATTAATAGCAAGTCTGCAGGATATGCAATATTCGCCTCTGTGATTTCATCTGTTCTTCGTTGACTGTGTGACATTTATACCCTGTGCATCTCTCTGGATAGTCTGGCGTTGCATACATTTCCCCACAACGTCCAGAGATGTACACTTCAGTTTTCTGTAATCTTAAGACATCCTTCACTGATCCCAAAAACGCTTTCGTTTTGGCTGGTGCGTGCAACACGCGTTGGTCGTTAAGTTTTGCAGAGTAATCTTTCAGTTTTGGCTGATGGACTTCCAACGCTTTCCCTCACCCTCAGCAGAATGAGGTCTCGGTGTCTTCTTTCTTGAAGCACGTTGAATATGGTGGTTGCTGTAACCGTTTGTAAGGAAGACGATATGCAGGTGCTCTAATTCAGCTGTTTCGAGATTTCACGTGCACTGTGCAATAGTGTGCTAAGGAACACTTCTCGTTGTGTAGAAGTATGACAGCTGTGGGCACACAAGTTCAAAACTCTGTGTGTCAGTTTGTGACAGATAATATGTCCCAGTGTGCACTCTGGTCTTCGCTTGATGAGCACATCGGGAAACGGAAGTTGATTATTTTCATTTATCGCGATAATGACTTGGATGTTCTGCTATCGCGTTCGTCCACAACTGTACATTAGAATGTAGGCTAGAATATTGTTCTCTAACATAGACTGTCTGCTCCAAGTATGCGATAATCACTCTAGGGTATGTTGACAGTCATAAAACTACAGTGACGGACGCTACAAGAGAGAATTTGTGTATGAGAAAGAACTCTACTCTTAAAATTCCGAGAATGTACCTTCGAAGAAGAGTCGAGCAACATATTACATTCTCCTCTGTACGTCTTGGAAAATAACCACGACGAGAAAATCAAAGATATTCGATCTCATACTGAGATTCATTGACATTCTTTTCTCCCTAATACCATTCGTGACTGGAACCGGGAAAATGGGAGCAGTGTTAATTGATATTTGTAAAAGTGCATTCTACCTCACATCGTTACTCGACAAGGTTCTACACGTGCTTCCAGGGAGTCTCCATTCAGATAATTTGTGTCTGAATTTTCAATGCTCCAACAGCTGTACCTGTGGGATGTTGACATACCAGTTTCAGACCAGTGATATCCTAGATCCGTTCGATGTGTGACAGTCTAAGCCAGAGACGCAGAGGGACTCATCATCACTGGAAGAAGGTACACATATTCACCTACAAACCTGCTGATCATGATCCTGCTGATATTTGAGGTCAAATATCCTGTAGAAACGCCAGTCGGTTTTCCTTTAAAACCTCGTTCGTGTATCGTTTCAGATTTCACTACCTAGTAGGATTCTTTATCGTGTACTAAAACGATCATATATGGCCGTTGGTCCACAACTGTAGTTAGAATGAAGGCAGGAAGATTGTACTCTACCAAAGATTGTCTCTGCCGCATATCCTGCAGTCACTGGAGGTTATGTTGAAATGGGTCACATCCTATAACACAAACTCTTCACACTATTGAGTGCATCGAATACGACATTTATACTCCAACAGCAGTGATAGGCCCGTTGTGGGAGCAGACACCAGTGTGACCTTCAGCAGACGGCTTCGGGCGGGCGGAAGGTCGAACGGTCGATGCAGACATGATCACACATGCATTGATGCACTGTAACGTCAACACAGTACACGCATGTGGACATGCACTGTGGTTGTAGAATCCTCTTTTTGTTGTCTATTACTCTCCTGTGTTCACTAGTTTTGAGCACGAAATTTTATGTTATTACATATCCTTTTTACCAGAGAAACTGATTGGAATACCACGGTAGTTTCATTGAAACGAGAGAAAGAGCTGTTATATGTATTATATACCTCCGTGCAATCTGTATCACTTATGGCTGCTGTACTGCCTACCACACTCTCCGAGTTCGTACTCATTTGAGCAGTTTTTGCCGAAAGCTGCAACTGTCGCAAGTGCTATAAAAGTAGAAGCCATGTATGCGACGCATGTGGTACTCAAGTTTTGGTAGTTTATTGTGGTTAGTCCCACGGGAAACGGTTTTAATCCGATCTGTTTACAAGCAAATCTGCCTTCTGCCGTCAGACCCGGAGTGGAAAACTGTGTGGGCGGGCGCACGTTGAGTCGTTGCCATGGCCGGCGGGCAGCCTCTTCGCACGCGCCGCTGCGTCCGGCCTCGTTGGGAAGGCGGCCGCGACCGCAAAACACATCAAAGCACAGGACTCGGATGGCGCATTCGAGGCCTTCTGAAGCCGTATTCAAACTGGGACCTCAGTATGAACTTGTCGGCTGCACTCGCGGGAGCCAATTAACCTAACGAATGCGAAACCCCAGGGAGAAGCGGGGGCAGCGACAGCGGATAATTTTGGAAGCGAAGTGAGAGTATCTTGGTGGCAGCGGCGCAGCAGCCGGCCATCGCTGGCTCTGTCGGTACTGTCTCTTTACCTATTTATGCGTTTTCTTCGCTGAATTATGGACGTCACCGGCGTAACGGGCGTTAGTGGCTCGTTAACGCGGTCGGCCCTCTCTCGCTCTGGTACACGCCGGCCTTTCTTTCCCGTACAAACCCGCGCCCATTATCTCTGCGCCAGCCGCAAAATTTACCGTTGCACGAAGACAGTGGCCCCGCCGAGGTCATCCCGGAGTCGTATAACAATGGCCAGATTGTATTGGCAGGCTCCCTCTGTTCGTGGACCTCGGCCAACACGCCGATAGAATGCTAAAATGGGGTTTGTGTAGCTCTGAACAATAGGCGAATTGTCTACCGCCCAGAATACACATTCCGTGCTACAAAACTGTGAACGTGGGACAAGAAGGGAATAGAAATTTGGCCCTTTAAATTATGTTCCTAACGCCCAACCATACCTAATTTCTGCTTAACAATAACAGCTGGGGATACGAGCTGTAAAACATACTGCTACTACGGACCTACAGTGCACTAATTTCGGCCACTCTTTGCATAACACCACCTCGTAAAGCAAACGATGTAGTGACAGTTGTCTTGTTCAACCGGAAGTTTCGCTTTAGAACTCGTCTATAACACAGGGGGACTACAAATTGTCAGCACGGTCTAAGGACGCCATCACTTATCTATTCGTTTTCACCTATTCACTAGTAGCCGTGATATGGAAAACAACGACAGGCATAGTTCCGTTTCACTCTCAAAAACTTCATTCGGTTTTTCACAAATGCGGCTGTTATCGGAAAATAATACATGTACAGTTTACCTGCTACAATATTTTTACACGATTAACACGTATATGAAGTCAAGCACATAAGAAAAAGTATTAAGACATTACAAAATTTCCCCTCAATAAAAATGGGAAAAGCTGATTTTATTAATTATAGCCTATCGATGTAAAATGCCATATTATGGCAGGTTGTGGGCTATCCAGACAAAAGCAGCAACTTTTGTCACTATAACCAGAATATACTCTATCAATAGCAGATACATAAAAGTGCACTAAGATTAAGTGTATGCGTTAAAACAACAGAAGCAACATGACAAGACTCTCTCGTTTCATTTACGAGCTGTATTTCACAAAACGTAATCCAAAAGTAATGGAGACTGGAATCGTAGCTTAAAATTAGTCAACCAATCAAATTAGCTGAAACTATTATTAGGATAGGCTGTATAGTTTTCCATGCTGCCAAGAGAGAGCTGAAAATAAAATACAAATTGTTAAGGAAACAACTAAAAATAGGTCTCTAAAAACAATTTTTTAAAAATTAGAAGAACAATATGTTGCCCAAAATTCTATGAAGTAAATAGGCAAAAATCAGGAGAGTTTTTCAGATCAAATATTTAGGCGAACTCATTTAAAAGACGTCCCATAAGAGATTAGTTAAGAAAATCGTCACTATAAGATGAAAAGAGACTTCACACTCAAAAAAAAGTGTAGGGGAAGTAAGATTCAAAATATAAAAAACTGAGAGACTTCTACAATTTCATCAAACGTGAGTGTATATATCGGGCTCAAATACACATTTTAAATAAAAAAGAGAGATAACGAAGAAATTCTAAAGAGAGGACTAAAAGTAAACACGAAACTTTTCTGTTCAAACACAATAAATGAAAAACACATACACTCATACCAATTATAGAAACGGAGAAGTATACCAACTTATATTCAGATACATAAAAGTGCGCTAAGATTAAGTGTATGCGTTAAAACAACTGAAGCAACATGACGATCTGGGAATATTGCAGAACTCTTCGAAAGTCCTAATAAAGCCCAAATTGAGACAGTAAAATTCGTTGTATCAATAAAAGACGTGAAAGATCGGGGATAACACAATAAGAACGTCCAGATAACAAATCAGTCAGAGAATTCTCGACTAATGTTAGCGAGGCAGATTAACCCAAGAGGACTGGAACCACTGGGAGAAAAGCCCTCCATGATAGAATCAAAGCAATAAGGGCGCAAAAATAAGGTAAGAGAAAATTCTTGAACACTCCTTATTGTACATCGCAACAAGGCCCAGACGAGAATGTATCACTAATAGAAGCAAGGCAGATATACAGAATCAAATGTGCAAATTTAGAACTAGTTTTCAGATCACTGTGGCTATCAAACTAAAGTTCCAGAGGAGCCAACCTAGATACTGATTACTACGTTTCCAAAATAAAACTGAAACTGATCCCAGGAAGAAAAGAATGGCACCAACAACCCCAAAGGAAGTAAATACGATCCTGAAAGGTAATAAATTCCAAAGAGTTTCCCCACCCTATTGAAGCCATGGAAAACCAAAACTGGGATAAAATAAAATAAAGCCTAACAAGTGAAGCTGAACAATTAGCTCCCATAACGAAAGACAGAAGACATGTCTCGTGGACAGAAGAATGTGACAGACTCCTTGAACTAAGAGCAGAAGCATGGCAACAGTGACCGTCAGGGGAAACTGAATATAAAAGACGAATTTACTTAAACTTAAAAAGTTAGTGAGCAAAAATATCAAAAGAATAAGAAAATCCCAAGACCATCTCCTCTTTCAAATCAATGAAAACTTCTTCAAAAAGAACACAAGTAACTTTTACACGACTTTTAAACAAAAAATAGCCAAAAATAGCCCGCCGACAATACGACGGAAATACTGCACGCAACAACAGAGATAACTGCAAAATAGTGGCAGAATATTTCAGAAACCTCCTTAACTAAGGTGGCGCAGTAGTTAGCACACTGGACTCGCATTCGGGAGGACGACGGTTCAATCCCGTCTCCGGCCATCCTGATTTAGGTTTTCCGTGATTTTCCCAAATCGTTTCAGGCAAATGCCGGGATGGTTCCTTTGAAAGGGCAAGGCCGATTTCCTTCCCAATCCTTCCCTAATCCGAGCTTGCGCTCCGTCTCTAATGACCTCGTTGTCGACGGGACGTTAAACACTAACCACCACCACCACCACCACCACCTTAACTGCGAAAAACCCACAGAAAATATGGACTTTAAAATTTAAAAAATTACCATCCCTAACTTGAACCACACTCCACAAGGAACTATAGACAATCATTTCCAATCTAAAAAATGATAGAGCCTCGGGACAAAACCGAATTACAGCTGACCTTAGGGAAAACGTTAACAAAAATTCCATAGACCCTCTTCGAAACATCTTTGAAGAAATTGAGATAAGTGAAAGAATTGGAAATGAGTGGAAGACGGCTCTCATCCACCCACTTCATAAGAAAAGATCCTAAACTAACCGCAGCAACTACCGAGGGAACTCACATCTAGATGTAACATGGAAGATATTCTCTGAAGTCCTACAAGACGGGGCACAACCCCAATTAGATCATTAAGTTTGAGATAGCAAGAGAATTTCAGGAAAGGAAAATCCTACCCAGAACAAATTCTAAATTTAAAAAACTTCATGGCCCATCCAATATTTAGAGCCAAATCGTATGTTATCAATTTCATTGACCTTCAGAAAGCATACTGCTCAATAGAGCGGGAATCTCCAGTCTGTATACTAAAATAATTAAACCTTGACAACAAAACCTCAAACATACTAAGAGAAACCCTTACGAACACATACTCCAAAGTCAAATTCATGGGAGAATTCTTCGACCCTTTTGAGATAAAAACTTTTGATGGAAAGGAGATGGCTTTTCCCACTGCTATTTAATTGCGCCCTTTAACACGTAGTCAGAGAATGGAACACGAAGATCTGTAGTGGAATCCGACCGGGAACAGGAAACAAGGGTATCGAAGTCAATTGTCTAGCCTCTTTAGATGATATGGCCCTATCAGATGAGCAACCAGAACCTCAAACTACAAAAACAAGTTGAAAAAATGGGTCTCCTTTGAAAAAACCAAACACAAAAAACCAGCAAAGCACATGAAAGTGGGGCAAAAAAAATAGAAGTCGCCAAGGAACTCAGATCTATTGGAGAACGGACCAGCTGGAATGCCCTTCAGAAGAAGGCAATGGAATCTAGACGAAGTTAAGTTAAGCTGGTATTGAACTCACCAAAAATAAATACACAAAAAAAAATAAACCGCAAACCTTGTATGCAGCCGAAACCTTGTCCATTACCAGTCATGGCCCAGTTGAAAGGCTGGAGATCACGGAAAGGGAGATATTAATGAAAATCATTGATCTTAGATTCCACAACAACTAACTAATTCACATCAAAAATGAAACCATTTATCAAACTATCGAAAAACTCTCGGACATAACGAGGGAGAGAACAATTGATTTTTATGATCACATTTTCAGAATGAATCAAAACATATGAACAAAAATAAGTTTTGTCTACTTCCACCAAAAAAAAACCAGATTAGTTTAAGGAAGCGGAGGAGGATTTAAAACAACTCAAAATGATAGAAAATGTTGTCACAGATAACACTGAAGAAAAAAAGCCAAAGATAAGAAACAGACGTTCCAAGTCAAAATGAAAACCAAACGAACAATCTAAATCTCTTAAGAACAAAGGAGAGCAAGATCAGAAAGAATGAAGCAATACAGGGCCAATAGAAAGATGCAGAACATTAAAAACTGATTGATTCAACTTGCCCCAAAGTAGGTTGTGACGAAAGAAGAAGAAGAACATTTCAAATGAAAAACTATCACTCATTCTTACTTACCATTAATTGTAATCTCTTTAGCAAGATGTGAGTACTAACAGAAAAGTTTAATATCTTTAATAAATTTGCCTCCTGCAGTCACTCAACCATAGGTTCTAATAGCCCTGTCTATAGCTCGTTTACCGCTGAAATATTGCTATTACTTGAAAAACGAGTTTGAATTTCATAAACATGTCAATATTTCAGCGAAGAGCATTTTTGTTGCGATATGTATGTACGTCTACATCTACACACTTACTCCGTGGTAGAAGGTGCCTTGTATCACTGTTAACGATTGAATTTACTGTTTCACACGCAAACACAGTAAGGGATGAACGGCTGCCTACAAGCATCCACAACCTCACAACAGCCTTAATTTAGTTTGTCATATCTCCGTGGTGTTTAAGCTACATGTACGTTGGCGTCCGTAGAATCATTCAGCACTCAGCTACAAATGTCGGTTCTCTAAATTTTCTCAATAGTGTTCCGTGAGATGAAGGTCGTTATCCCTCCAGGGAATCCATTTCGCGCTCACGAAGCATCTCCGTAACGCTCGAGTGTTAATCGAACTTACCGGTAACAAATATAGCATTACCTCTCTGAATTACTTCGGTGTCTTTCTTTACGTCTGCCTGTGTGGGATCTGAACACGCCAACAGTACTCAAGAATGGGTCGTAATAGTATTCTATTAGCGGACTCTTCTGTAGATGACCAACACTTCCGTAACATTCTCCTATTAAACCGAAGTCGACAATTCGCCTTCTCTACTGCCGTCCTTACCTGCTCGATTCATTTCATACAGATTTGCAGCGTTACGTGTAGATATTTAATCAGTCAATGTGTCAATCAACACACTGCCAATGCAGTATTCGAATATTCCAGGATTGTTTTTCCTACTTATCTGCACTAACTTACGTTCTTTTACATTCAGAGCAAACTATCATTAATCACAGAAACTGGAAACTGATCTAAGTTTTCTTGTATCCTCCAGCAGTCACTCAACTACGACACATTCCAGTTCACCACAGCACAACAGCCAACAGCCGCGGATTGCTGCTCGTCTTGTTCCTCAGTTTAATGATGTGCTTAAAGAATGAAAATAGCCCCATCTCCCTTCTCTGGGGCACTCCTGACGATACCCTTGTCGCTGATGAGCACTCGCTGTCGAGGAGAACGTACTGGGTTCCATTAAGGAGTCTTTGAGCCGCCATGTATCTGGGAACCTAATATGTATGCTCGGACCTTCGCTAAACGTATGCAAAGGGGCACCGTGTGAAACGTTTTCAGGAAATCTAGGAGTAGGGGAATCTACTCGTTGCTCTTCGTAGGATATCATGTAAGAGACGGGCAAGTTGGGTTACGCGCTAGAGATGCTTTCTAAATCCGTAACGCTTTGCTGACCGAAGGTTTCGCGTCTCAAGGAAATCTATCATATTCCAGCTCAGAATATGATCAATAATTCTGCAGCTAACCGAAGTTAAAGATATTGTTATGTAATTTTGGCTGTCCGCTCGTTCGTCCTTCCTGTATAAGGGAGTCACTTGCAGTGTTCTCCAGTCACAACTTTGCGCTGGGGGGAGACCTTTGCGAAAAATGCAAGCTACCTAAGTGAGGGACCAATGCCGTCGAGTAAGGGGCCAATGCTGTAGAGTACTTTCTGTAAAACCGAAATGTAATTCGATGAGGACCTGGCGACTTATTCGTATTTAGCCCTTTCAGCTGCTTCTCTACGCCAAGGAAGCCTATTACTATACACAATGCGTGGAAGTCTGTGCGATGGTCTAACGGTGCTGCATGGTTGTATGATCCTCCTGTGTGAAGGACTTCCTTAACGTGAAATTAGAACTTCAGATGTCCCTTTACTGGAATCGTCAGCAACTGATCGTACTGCAGTCACTGACCCGCTTAGCAATTTCATGTAGGACCTGAATTTTCTAGGGTTTTAGGCAAGATCTTTTGCTAAGGTATGCGGTGGAAGTTGCTGTGTGTCCGTGCATAGACCTTTTTATAGATGCGCGAATTTATATCAACTTCTGCCAGTCGTTATTTGCGCGTTCTTTTTTGAACAGTGAGTACAACAGCCTCTGCTTATTCAGTACTTCCCGGCTGTCTCCATACAAAATATACGTGAGGAACACAACGAAACAAATTACACTTCAAAGTAACACAAGTTATACGTAGAAGCATATGGCAGTCACTGAAAACTGCGACCGTCTAAGTAGCTAAAGTAGTTGCGTTTCTTTCTATGCAACGTAAATTATTATCTGGAGTGCCCCAGGGAAGTGTGGTAGGTCCACTGTTGTTTTCTATCTACATAAATGATCTTTTGGATAGGGTAGATAGCAATGTGCGGCTGTTTGTTGATGATGCTGTGGTGTACGGGAAGGTGTCGTCGTTGAGTGACTATCGGAGGATACAAGATGACTTGGGCAGGATTTGTGATTGGTGTCAAGAATCACAGCTAACTCTAAATATAGATAAATGTAAATTAATGCAGATGAATAGGAAAAAGAATCCCGTAATGTTTGAATACTCCATTAGTAGCGTAGCGCTTGACACAGCCACGTCGATTAAATATTGGGGCGTAACATTGCAGAGCGATATGAAGTGGGACAAGCATGTAATGACAGTTGTGGAGAAGGCGGATAGTCGTCTTCGGTTCATTGGTAGAATTTTGGGAAGATGTGGTTCTCTGTAAAGGAGACCACTTATAAAACACTAATACGACCTACTCTTGAGTACTGCTCGAGCGTTTGGGATCCCTATCAGGTCGGATTGAGGGAGGACATAGAAGCAATTCAGTGGCGGGGTGCTATATTTGTTACTGGTAAGTTTGATCATCACGCGAGTGTTACGAAATGCTTTAGGAAATTGAGTGGGAGTCCCTGGAGGAAAGGAGGCGTTCTTTTCGTGAATCGCTATTGAAGAAATTTAGAGAAGCAGCTTGTGAGGCTGACTACAGTACAATTTTACTGCCGCCAACTTACATTTCGCGGAAATACCACAAATATAAGATAAGAGAGATTAGGCCTCGTTCAGAGGCATATAGGCAGTCCTTTTTCCCTCGTTCTGTTTGGGAGTAAAACAGGGAGAGAAGATGATAGCTGTGGTACAGGGTACCCTCCGCCACGCACCATACGGTACATTGCGGAATATGTATGTTGATGTAGATGTAGATTATGCGTGATTCATCCCTAACATAGCCGATATAGCATTCTGTCTAAGCCAAATGCGCATGAATGGAGCAAAATTTGTTTCAACCAATGGGAGATGAATTTTTTATGACTTAAAGCAACCTTCACCTCAATGCACTTTCTTCCTACGTACTCTCCAGGAAAGCTTTTAATTGTGAACCGTGACTGCTCGCAGAATGACATCGGTGAAGATGATTCGGAAAAAAAGATGGTAACGGCATTGAACATCTTACTGCTTTCACTCCAAAAAAGACTTTTACGATTGTCGGCAATATATATATATATATATATATATATATATATATATATATATATATATATATATATATATCGACAAGCTTTTGCGCAACAGCTCAGAAATCCGGAGTTGGTTTGGGTGGTACACAGGGTATCGTTTTTTAACTATCCAATCGAGTTTTCAGTCCTGGCCTTAGTAATGTGATCCTTTCCTTTTTTTAGGTTGTCGTATAGAGTGGGGACGGTATTGTTTGGTATAATGAATATATTGATAGAGTAGTAGACAACTACGCGACCGTTTTTTTTTTTTTTTTTTTTTCAATTTTGTTCGGTACTGTTCGTTGCGTTGGGTCTGGGCGGACTTCACAAGACATCCGTTCAAGTTGATCGTTGATTCCTTCACTCAGTTTTTTTTTTTTTTTTTATTACAGAGGGCGAGCTACAGTGCCGGCTACTAGACCACGAGAGGAATAGAACAGAAGCCCCTACTCATACCTATGATACAACACTCTTTATTTATCTTGGAGGGGGCGGGGGGGGGAGCTCATGTTGTATCTCATGACTGCTTGGAACGCTCGGTTTTGTATCATAGTGTCGGTTGGTTTGCAAGGAATTACACTACCATCAAAAATTATCCAGAACCTGTCGCAAGTATGGATTTGTCGATAAAACAAGGATTACATTTTGAATATTCTATCATATCCCCGTCCTGATAATAAAACACGTCTACACATGCAAAGACTAAGCCCATGTGTCGTATATCTGAGTAAATTTCCGCATAGAGGAGCGCTGGTGGGTACCCACATCCACACTGACGTGCCTTTATGTAAGACGGTACCACTGTAATTGGCCTCATTCCTTCAGCTATGTGTGGTGAAATCAATTCGCATTAGTTAACACTACAATGTATGCATCTAGCAGTGTGTTTGGATGCCGAATCAATTTAACACCACATAACAGAAGCAAGAGACTGGAATTGAAAACGTGCTGTAAATGTAGCTCTAGTAGGAGAATAGCAACAGAAGGTGGCCTAGAACAATCTACAGTGGTGTATAGATTGGAGCAGGCGCCAGAAAAGTGTTTCACAATCTGAAAGATCTCAAGCAACACATTCAGGGAAGATTAGTTCATATTTGTACAGAGTAAACGTTAAAGGACTCTTACTGCACCCGGAATTCTCGAGTAAGTAAATAGTATGCTAACAGCTCCAGTCTTGTCTAAACAGTCTTCGTGAAAAATTTTTAAAGGAGAACATAGTGGGCAAAAAGTTAGTATTACGCAAAAAGAGTAATGTGAACAGATTGCTATGGGCACAGCAACATAAAAACTGAAGCATGCGGCAATGATGGAACTAATTAAAGTTTGAAGTATTTCGAAGCCATAGTCGACTATTCGTTTCTCGACTTCCTGGAGAACGTATGAAGAGTCAGTGTGTGACACCAACGGTGAAGCGTTTTGGAGTGTGTCGTGGTATGGGGATGTATTGCGGCTTGTAAAGTCGGTGATCTAAGTAAGAATGAATGAGATAGTAAAGAGGGAAAGATATCACAGAATACGGATCAGCACTACAGTTCCATCTGGCAAGAGAATTATTGGTCGTGGGTTCCCTCTTTAGCAGGAAATGATCCCAAACGCGATTCTAATATTGCAGAGGGTATGTCAATAAAAAAGAAAAATGTGGGAAACTGAAGAATATGATTTAGCCAATTCAGTCATCTGATTTAAATCACATTGCAGTCTTATGTGGCGAAGTTGACAGGGGGTTCAGCAAACTCATGTTGAATATGTTTAGAATAATTTGAAAATATGTTGGATTGCAATAACTGCAAAAACAGTACAAAATTTGAAACTTCCTGGCGGAATAAAACTGGGTGCCGGACCGAGACTCGTACTCGGGACCTTTGCCTTTCGCGGGAAAGAGCACTTGCCAGCGAAAGGCAAAGGTCCCGAGTTCGAGTCTCGGTCCGGCACACAGTTTTTATCTGTCAGGAAGTTTCATATCAGCGCACACTCCGCTGTAGAGTGAAAATTTCATTCTAGAAACATCTCCCAGGCTGTGGCTAAGCCATGTCTCCGCAATATCCTGTCTTCAGGAGTGCTAGTTATGCAAGGTTCGCAGGAGAGCTTCTGTAAAGTTTTGGAGGTAGGAGACGAGGTACTGGCAGAAGTAAGGCTGTGATGACGGGGCGTGAGTCGTGCTTGGATAGCTCAGTTGGTAGAGCACTTGCCCGAGAAAGGCAAAGGTCCCGAATTCGTGTCTCGGTCCGGCATACAGTTTTAATCTGCCAGGAAGTTTGATACCAGCGCACACTCCGTTGCAGAGTGATAATTTCATTCTAAGTAAAAAATTTAATAGCCAGAATGCCAAGAGTTTGTGCAGCTGTTCTGAGGGCAAAACTGGATACTGTGAAGAGGCTGAAATGTAAGCCATATTTCGTCGTGCTTAATGAATATTTGTTTTTGTGTGTTTGTACATCAAAATACATAGTACGTAGTTTTTATTATGGTTGCTCGGGAACTTTTCACCGGTAGTTTACACAAAGAAGGTTGTGTATCGTGTTTTTTTGGACCCAAAAGGCAGGTTTCCCAATGTGGCGACCCAAATCCTGCGACTATGGGCATTAAAGCTAACATCATCACCAAATCATGACCAAATCATGGATCGGAGAACCACCAAACGTGCGAATATTGACGCGTTTTCTACATTGTCAATATGGCCAGACCACGATTTCGATTCTCAAGAGGTCGCCTGCCTGCAAACTGAGGAAAACTTGAGCAATCGGGACAAAGTGTCCATGTCACTCGGTCATGGATTATCGCTTTCTTTGCTAACAATTCTCCTCCAGTCTGCGTAGTCTGTTACATTAAACGCGGATGGTTGGAATTACTACACAGGACCGCTGACCCAGCGCTGCTTTCCTCCTTCCCCTCCGCCAGCGGCTATCCCTATCTAAGAGAGTAATTCACCTACATCTACATTATTACTTTGCAACTCACAGTTCAGTGCCTGGCAGGGGTTCGTCGAACCACCTTCACGCCGTGTTTCTACCTTCCCACTTTCGAACATGGCGCGGCGAAAACGAGCATTTATACTTTTATATGCGAGCTCTGATTTCTCTTATTTTATCGTGATGATAATTTATACACAAGTAGGTGGGTGCCAACAGAATATTTTCGCAATCTGAGGAGAAAGTTTATGATTGAAATTTCATGAAAAGATCCTGCCGCAACGAAATGTGATAATTATTGCCACTCCAGTTCCCGTATCATGTCCGTAGCACTCTCTCCCCTATTTCACGATAATGTAGAACGACGTTCCCTTCGTTGAGCTGTTGTAGTATCTTCCGTCAGTCCTATCTGATGTCGATCCAACACCCCACAGTAATACTCCTGAAGAGGTCGGACAATCGTGGTGTAAGCAGTTCCTTTAGTAGACATATTGAACATTTCAACTGTCAGCCAATAAATCGCAGTCTTTGGTTAGCTTTCCACATAACATTATCTATGTAACTGTTCCCACTTAACTTATTCGTAATTATCATCCCTAAGTATTTAGTTGAATTTACAGCCTTTAGATTTCTACGATTTACCATGTAACAGGAATTTAGTGGATTTCTTTTATTACTCCGGTGTATGAAACCACACTTTTCGTTAATTAGTCAATTACTACTTTCCGCACCATACAGATATATTGTATAAATCGGTTTGCGATGGGCTTTCACCGCCTGATGACTTTACAAGACGGTCAATGACAGGGTCATCTGTAAACGATGTAAGAGGGGTGTTCAGATTGTCTTCTATGTCGTTTAGGCCGATCCGGAACGGTAGAGGGCGTATAACACTTCCTTGGGAACGCCAGGTATCACTTCTGTCTTAATCCGTGACATTTTGACAGTTACTATAAACTGTGACCTTTTTGATAGAAACCCTGGAATCCAGTTTCTCAACTGAGGCGATACTCCATAGGCATACAATCTGATTAGTAGTCGCGTGTGAAGAACGGTGTCAAAAGCGTTCTGGAAATCTAAAAATATGGAACGAATTTGACAGCCCCTGTCAACAGCACTAATTACTTCGTGAGTATAAGGAGTTAGTTTTGTTTCACAAGAACAATATCGTCTGAATCCTTTCTGACTACTTGTCCATAAATAGTTTCTTTTTTCGACTTAATTTATGATGTCCGAACAAAGTCTATGTTCGAAAATCCTACTTCAGGTCATACGTTTGTGATACAGATCTGTAATTGATCGGATTACTCCTATTTCCTTTCTTGGGTATTGGTGTGACATGCGAAGATTTAAAATCTGTATTTCTTCGAGCCTGCGGTTGTAAATGATTGCAAAGTGTGGAGCTATTGTATCACCATACTCTGAAAGGACCCTCACTAGTATACAGTCTGAACCGGAGGCCTTGCCTTTATTAGGTGATTTGACCTGTTTGGCTGCACTGAGGATATCTACTTGTAACTTACACAGTTGGCAGCTCTTCTAGATTCCAATTCAGGAATAATTCTGTTAAACCAGGAAAGAAAACAATACCGTAGTTACGCCGCTAGGGAACCAGCTGCATGTTCTCCAACATCTCTACCAGAACTATTGGGTACTCTTTAGAAAGAAGTTGCAACCCCTAGGACAAAGCTACGGGCCGGGCGTGAATGCCATTGTGAGACGCCACTGAACATTGGCAGCACCAGTATTTGTATTTATTCAGTCCAATTCTTAACAAAATGTGACTGGTATTAGTCATCGCATCCTCTAAATTTCCGTTTGTTGTTCCGATAAGCAGCCCTATCAAGTTAGCCACGATTTCGCCAATTTCGAAAGGTTTCTCCACTCAGCGGCTTCCACAAGCCAGAGTATCCAACAGTGGGCCGCTTTCCACAACACAGTCCTTTCAGTATTTCTATATTCTAGACGGCATGAAGAATTTACTTGTTCCTGCATTTCATTGCTATCCAGCCGAGAGGCAGAGCACATGGTTAGCTATTAAAGAATGAAAATATGTGTAAGGCATTCAGTCGGTCATCAGCCAATGATACCTTAATGAAGTTTCTCAATACTTACAGATCATTGCCGATGTGCACCAAGAGCACCGCCAAGCTGCTGTGTGGTCGACAGCCACACTCCCTACTGCAGCTCTTCTGACAGGCATTCTATCAGGTCGTTGAGTACCTCCGCAGGATATTCTGTAGAGGGACACTAGTTTCAGGCTGGATCTTTAGTCAGCACCCTGGGTCACAGGAAACGGTGGTCACACAAACGCACTGCATCGTTTCTTCACCTTTGAGGCTGAGAACAGCTCTTGCAGACGCCGTTGACACCCAGGGAGTGCGAGGACGCAGTCGTCACCCTCCTTTGGGCTTCAGCAGGCCGCCCACAACCCCCATTGCCTCCACAGCCTCCACTCAGTCACCACTGATGTTCTAGCATCGCCACCAGTGGAGATCGACGTCGTGCCGCATTCAGATTCCTCCAGCCCGAATGAGATGACAGGGGATCCGTTGCTTGCGATACAGATGCTGCTGGAACCAGCGCTCTCTCTATCGCTGCGTGCGAGAGACGAAACAAATTGGGCCGCTACTGCCTCTGTGTGCTCAGTTCGGTCGGTGGATGGGTTGTAATGAGAAGGAGGCGCTGTATCCAGCGGATCAGATGATCGTAATGGAATACACAGCGAACACATCTGCGGGGATCTGAATGATAGTGAGGAAGTTCATAGCAGCGTTCTATTTCAGCATTTATGCCTGGCCCGTAGCTTTGTCCTAGGGGTTGCGACTTCTTTCTAGAGATGAGCCGACACACAACGGGGCCACTCGATATATGTACTCTGCAACGCCAGGAGCAAAACGCTAAAAGCGGCATCACGCCTTTCGTAGGTAACCAATCAAAAGCAACCATCCGTCTGCATCTGCGCTGCCACGGCACTTGATAGGCTGTACAAAGAATGGTTTTATGCCTTCCCTCTCGATTTTCTTCAGCCATCGATTTGGCACCTTACGCCACTGTCGTTGTAGTCTTTGCTTCGCATTGAGATTTGTACTTGCTTCCCAGCTGATGACATTTTGCTCTTATATTTGTTCAATCCGATAGCGTGACTAGTAAAGAGCTTTGTTATTCTGCACCAGTTGTGTCCAATCAATTCGGCATCGAACTCTGCATCACAACAAATAAGTAGAAGTCCGACAGAGTACAGTGGTCAAAAAAAGGAAAGGACTTATGGTCTGATAGATACACAAAATCAAACAGGTTAATGAGGGAGTATATCTGCTAATGAAAAAAAATTGGTGAACAGATTATCACAGTAAAGACAGATACACATCCACGGTCTCAACATGACAGTAGAATCATGTGCAACAACTAACACCAAATATAATGAGGAGATTGAAAATAAATGATACAACAGAATGTAGGGCATATTCAGTAAATTAGAAAAGACAAACATTTGTGACTGGAGAGTGAAATTCACTCGTAGGAAAAGAAGAACAGAATTTAATAATCACAAACACCAGGTTTCAGAGGCATGAAGAAGATAGTTTACATTGCAGAAAGCTGCTTCACCTACGTTTTATAATCGTAAAACCGGAATTTTGTACACCTTATTTATCGGTATGACATTTCCAGGAGCAGTCGTGTTCACTGAAAATAATCTACAAGATACGAAATACATATTAAAGGAGAAGAAATTGCAGAAAAATAGGGAATCCCCTGCGAAATTATCAATAAGCGTTAGTTGTTCAGAGTTTCAAAGAAGGAATTAGGCAACGAATAATAGGAAGACGAGTATCTGCAGAAATACAATAGACGATA
Organism: Schistocerca gregaria; assembly: GCF_023897955.1. Lineage (NCBI taxonomy): Eukaryota > Metazoa > Arthropoda > Insecta > Orthoptera > Acrididae > Schistocerca > Schistocerca gregaria. The sequence goes on from NC_064931.1 coordinate 352,115,486, forward strand.
AACGACTTGCTTTATGGGAGGAAGTAGTGAAATCTGCGGAGAATCGACTTGGTACGAAGACAACGCCCAGCTAATATTTTATGATGACACGAACAATATTAAATTTAGCTCATGGGAAGAGAAAATATATAAAAGTTGAAAATGAATCAAGCAAAACGGAAGACTACGTGATTTGATGATTTTCCGGCTTATTTGTAATCTGTAGAATTCTCGGATCATGACGTGACACAAGCCCATACCCAATATTTCTCCAAAAGTGAATATTATTACTTTTTCTTGTACGATATGTAAAACCAGTAAATGAAACGGCAAAAACGGAACAAAAGTGCCCCGAGAATGAAAGTGACGGAAAACACGGGCAGCCAAAGCAGGAATGGCTAGAAGAGAAATGAAAAGCTGTAGATGCTTGCATGGCTATTGTATAGACAGATGCTGCGTATAGAAAAATTATAAACATCTGAAAATAAGAGAAGCAACTGTATGTAGATTAAAATCTTACACTGCAAGCTAGTACTAAGAAAAGAAGGGAGGGTTGGTAAGTGAAAGGAGTATAAAAGAGGTTGTTGTTGTTATGGTCTTCAGTCCTGAGACTGGTTTGATGCAGCTCTCCATGTCACTCTATCCTCCCAGTACCTACTGCTGCCTACACCCTTCTGAATCTTCTTAGTGTGTTCATCTCTTGGTCTCCCTCTGCGATTTTTACCTTCCACGCTGCTCTCCAGTACTAAATTGGTGATCCCTTGATGCCTCTGAACATGTCCTACCAACCGATCCCTTCTTCTGGTCAAGTTGTGCCGCAAACTCCTCTTCTCCGCAATTCTATTCAATACCTCCTCACTAGTTATGTGATCTACCCATCTAATCTTCAGCATTCTTTTGTAGCACCACATTTCGAAAGCTTCTATCCTCTTCTGTACATGAAATAAAATCGTTAACAATATTACGGAAAGGAAATAGGAAGTGGATGAAGATGAGAAAAGGGATATGATATTGTGAGAAGAATATAACAGTACAATGACAGATTTTAATCGAAACGAGGCACCTAGAATAGACGGTATGCTTCCTGAATTATTATGATCCTTGGGAGAGTCAAGCATGACAAAATTATTCCATGTCAGGTACGCAAGACAAGCGAAGAACCTTGTGACTGTAAGAGGAATTTAGTAATTCCAGAACCAAAGCAGAGAGATGATGACATATGTTAGTATCAGCAAGTCAACAGTTTAATGATTCATGGTAGTAAAATTCTAACAAGAGTCATTTACAGAGGAATGGGATGAATCCAATTTGGCAGAAGATCAGTTTAGTTTCCAGGGAAACACAAGCACACCAGAGACAATAGTGATCCTATAATTCTACATAGAAGATTTGGAGCACATGCACATCACAATTTAAAAAAAAACACTGTTGATAGACTCTTTAAAATTCTGATATTATCAGAGTTACAAACGGTGGAGCAAGAGGTTATTTGTAATTTCTACAGAAACCACACTGCAGTTATAAGAGTCGAAGGACCTGGAGAGGACGCTAATTGAGAACGGAGTGAGAAGAGTTGTAATTCGACTTTTACATAGAGCAAGCAGTAAAGGAAACATAGAAATAAAGATGCCAAAGTTCTGAGAGAAGAAATAGAATCTTTCAGATTGGTCATTGGCATTTTAAGTTGTTTAAGAGAACATAAAACTTGGAAGATACCATGATCGGAGTGGGTAGTGTCTTAAAAAAAGTTTATTAGAACATCAACAACAGCAAAAAAGGATGACCTTGTGTAAGCAATTAAAAAAATATATGCTCAGGGAATAAAATTAGGAAACGACAGAATAAGTATAGAAGATGAGTTTTATTACGCGGGTAGCATAATAACGGACGACAGTAAAAGTGAAGGGAATAAAAAATGGAAACATAATAAGAATAATGAATTCTAAATAAGGATGAATTTGTTAACATAGAATATAAATTAACGTGTTAAGAATTAGTGTATGAAAGTGACGTAGATGACAGAAAAGAAGAGACAGCAGCTCTCGAATATTTGTGTTACAGAGGAATTCTGAAGTGTTGATATGAGGATCAGGTAACTAATGAAGAGGTACTGAAAAGAAAAGCTATTTAAGACACAACGTGACTTAAAGAAAGGTATTTTTGAAATATTGGCAACTGGGAAGTGAGACATGGCGGTTGACTGAATCTGTAGAGAGATACCAACACTTGAAAGAAGTCAGCCTGTTGAAGTGAAATTAAGTGAAGACCAATACAACAACAACGACAGCAAAAACAACATCTTTTGTTGATTCATGCATATTACACTTTACAACAATGTTCTGATTCACGGTTACTGGCAATCTGTTGTAAATGAGCATCACATTGTGCTGTTCTGACTGTTGGCAGTGTGTTAACATTATATGAATGTGCAGGGTAGAGACAGTAAATGCAACTGCTTTACACCCATAACATGTCAAACCCAAAAAATATGTTACGCCTTGTGAACAGCTCAACATTTTACACTTCGCTTTACTATGATCATTGCTGTTGCTCCTTTTCACATACGTATGATGCATTAACTAGTATGCAGTCTTCAGTACTATGACACTGCTGAATGTACGTGCATGCGAGATGAGGTTGTCAAGCTAATGTAGGTTACCACACTTCGGTTTCATCATGACGACTGTGACAAACAGAAACACCATCATTGCAAGGAAAAAAAACAGATTTCTAGTGTCGCAACAATTTCTGTTACAAGCAAGACACGGATCCTACAAAGTGAATTTCATGTTCCGTCTCTGTACAACTGAAAAAAGACAGTCTATTTTTTGCCTTAAGCATCAATCTCAGTAGGTTAAGAAATACCATGCATGGAAGTGTTTGTTGTGTCACTAAACTGATTTCTGGTGACGAGGCCTTTCTTCTGTCTTCCTGAATTATAAAGACTTGTCGATTCCTCAAACTAACCGCTTATACAGTATTGTCATATATCAACAGATACTACCACTAAAGATGTATCTTGAACAATTGAGGTAAAATGCAGATTTAATAATTTTCACACACATGTAACCTAATTTTCACTATTGTAATGTTACTAGGTTCTGAAGACTGACGGGTTGACACTACTAAAGACATTGCAGTTCTTTAGTACACGTTTACAGTCAGCTGTTAGTCACTGCGCCTTGTAGCGATGACCTAAAAACTCTGCGTAATGGCACAACACTTTTCGTTATAAGACACCTGCCTGTTAACAATTTTACCTTAAGCGAACGCTCCTAGAGGGCACTGACGTTCAAAAAGGCAACGAAAAACTTCGGTGAACTGCACAGTATGAAAATACAAAAATAACTGATGATAAAAACCCAAGATCGGAAGCATAATTCAGTGACACTACAGAATATGCAAAATATGTGAGAAGTCTACATCTATATACATACTGCTCAAGCCAGTGTTACGGTGCTTAGCGGAGGGTAGTCTGTACCTTTTCCTCGTAGATAAAGCGAGGGAAAAACGGCGATCTATACGCCTAGGCATGAGCCCTAATTTCTCCTGTCATATCTTCGTGGTCCTTACGCGAAATGTACTCGTATTTTGGCGGCAGTACGATCGTTCTGCAGTCGCCTTCGGGTTCCAGACCTCTAAATTTTCTCAATAATGTTCCTCGAGCAGAACGTCACCTTCGCTCCATGGATTCTCATTTGAGTTCCCGAAGCATCTCTGCAATACTTGCGTGTTGTTCGAGACTGCCAGTACCAATGTAGCTTTGATGTCTTCCTTTAATCCGACTTGGTGGGGATTGAAACACTCGAGTAGCACTCTAGAATCGATCACTCTAGTGTCCTATATGTGGTTTCCTTTACAGATGAACCACAGTTACCTAAAATCCTCCCAATAAACCGAAGCTGACCATTCTCCTTCCCCACACAATCCTCACAAGCTGGTTCCATTTCATATCGCTTTGCAATGTTACATATAGATATTTAAACAATGTCGCTGTGTCAGACAGGATACTGCTAATGCTGTATCCAAACATTAGGGGTTCGTTTTTCCTACTCAACGGCATTAATTTAATTTTTTCTACGTATACAACCAGCCGCCATTCATCACACCAACTAAAAATTTCGTCTAAGTCATTTTGTATCATCCTACAGCCACACACAGCGGTCCTATCACACTTCCCTAGGGGAATCCTGACCATACTTCCGTCTCTGATGAACGTCCGACGTCGACTACAACACACGGTTTACTGTTACTTAAGAAGTCTTCGACCCACTCACATATATGGGAACCTATTCCGTTTGCTTATACCTTCGTTAACAGTCTGCATTGGGGTGGCGTGTCAAACGCCTTTCGGAAATCTAGAAATAGGGAATCTGCCTGTTGCCCTTCATTCATAGTTCGCAGTATATCAAGAGAGAAAAGGGCAAGCTGAGTTTCACAAGAGCTATGCTTTCAAAAACCGTGCTGATTCGTGGATATAAGTTTTTAGCACTCTAGTAAATTTTTCACACTCGAACTAAGAATACATTCTAAAATTCTGCAGAGGCCAATATTAAGGACCTTTGTCTGTAGTTTAGCGGGGTCGTTCTTATACCTTTTTTAAATACAAGAGTCACCAGCGCTTTTTTTCAGATGCTGGGCGAGAGATTCGCGATAAATGTAAACTAAGTTAGGGGCCAATGCCGTTGAGTATTTCTTTGTAAAACCGAACTGGGATTCCATTCGGACATGGCTATTTATTTGTTTTAAGTTCTTTCAGTTGTTTCTCTGTGCCAGGGATGTTTATTATTCTTTCATAAATTTCCTGCTCTTTCTAGCAGAAACGCTCTCCTAAACTTTTTGAGAGATTTATTAACTTTCGTAACCATAGTCACTATGATGACATCATTCTAATTCCCATCTGTATACTTACGCCATCGATAAGATCCGGACTGTTGGTAGCCACAAGGTTTTAGATATCTCCATCGCGTGTGCGCTGGTGAACTAGCTGATCAAGACAGTTTTCGGAAAAGTACTTCGCAAGACTGCCTAGCTGTACTCCCTGCAATGAATCTATAGGTGTCCTAGTCTGTATCCAATCTGTTAAAGTCGTCTTCAACTACTACTTTATGATCTGAGTGTCTACGCGCTACTGCTGTAGATTTTCTTTGTATTACTCTGGAACTCTTACAGCAGAATTGGATGTCCATTAAAAATTTCCAAAAATTACCTTGGTTTCATCTGGATCTGATAACCTTACTGTCATACTAAATTTCAGTCTCAATAGAGACAATATTTTTGTCAACTGCAGTGAACATTCTCCCTCGTATAGCGTCTAATGTGTCCTTCCGTTAAACGTTCCATGGGTCGTTAAACATCTGGGATCTTTCTACTTCGAGTTTAGGAAACTCTCGGTCTCAAGACCATTTTGAAAGTGAAAACTTTCCTGTAGGGCAGTAAATTAAGGGATCTTTGTTAGGAATACATCGACAATTTACTGATAAAATTTTGGCATTCGAAGCGTTTCTACTGTGAACGCGGTCTGATGTCCCTATTTGGGAACAAACGGGCGAGTGTTCATCATTGTACCTCAAACCACCGCCTAGCCTAAAGACACCCTGTGCACCCCACAAGTACTCTGATATCCGAGTAGCTGCTTCCTTTATGTTGTGTACCACTGACCTTACCCGATAAAATAGGCCTAGAAAACTGTAGCGAAGACGGCCACAGTGTCGACGAAGCCTTTGGCTGAGACCCTCCTCTCTGCTCCAAACCAAAAGACAACGATCAACTCAGGGAAGAACGCTGCAAATTTCAAGTGCTGTTTGCACCGCATTCACGAGGCCAGCAACCTTCACGACCGCCTGTATGAACTGAGGATGGCATCAGCGCCCATGCGACAGACGTTATTGGTGCCGACGTGAGCCACAACTAGGCGACCACTGCACCCTGCACGTTCGATAGCCGCAGACAACGTAGTCTCCGCATTTCGAATGAGGTCTCCCGGCAAACATACCGACTGCACATTGGCTTTCTTTCCATCCCCGAATGCTACCTTCCTAAGGGGGTCCGTAACGCCCATAGAGTTGGTGCTGCCTATAACCAGCATCCCCTTGCTCAAATGTGACAGCCCGAACCCTCCTGAAGGAACACCAACCTATTCACTCAAAGGGCTAATAGGCCAGGCCAGTCCATCAGCATCTACATTGGTCCACTGCCAAGCGCGATGCCAACGCGTTACAACCCGCCACTAATCTTGCAGTGAGGGCGGATCCACCGAATGGGGTGCACTACGATGTCCCTCTGTGTTCATGGGCGAGAGAATCGAAAACCAAAAAGGATGCTTTAAAATGTTTCAACACTCGTATAATCGTAAATTCGGTTGGTAAAACATGCAAAGCTGAGTAACTGAGAAATGTTGACTGAAAATATTTTAAGCTCATTTGAGATAGATATACGATGTGAAATCGAATAGCCGATCCATCAAAGAATACAACTGCGAGAAAGAAATCTTTTCTCAATAAACTTTCCGTACGCTGTCTGACTCTGTGACAAAACGTCTTTGTGTTAAATGTTGGCCCTGAATGTTGCAAACCTTCATTAGTTCAGAAAACAATTGCTGTACCAGAACTATTATCGTAATTACACAACAAATGATCACTGAATAAAACGCATCTGATTTTACCTGTTAAATCGCTTTGAAATAACAATGTAGCACTTTCTAAAAATGTTTCACTTGCATTAAACCTCTGACCTTATACTGATATTATTCTCGTAAATGCACTCTGATAATCACTATGCCTGGCTCTGAACCTGAACAACAATAATAATCAATTTTATGGCTTAGCTGTGCGCAGGGAACTGATTGTCTGCTCTGTAACATTGTTTTCTTTGTAAAATAATGATCTGATTATCAAAATTAAGTTTCACTCACCGTACTCGCGATGTGCAACGCGAGAGAGGATGTCATTTATACTCAAAAACTTTACTCAGAACACAACCCACTATGAGCAGTGCAAGTGTGCAGTCAAATATAACCATGAACGCAAATAAAAAATTGGGTACCAATCTCGCAGACAAAGAAATAACTGAATCATTTTAACTGAGCTTCATTGAGTCACAATAGCAATACAAGTCTCCACACTTCTCATGCATGAACCAATTCGCAAAGCGTCCTTTTACATTTATCACTGCAGTGAAAGACAGAAACTTATAACTGCATTCCAAAAGCCTTACAGAATATCTGAATCATAAGTGCTATTATAACAATCAACATCTAAGTAATTACTAATATATGAAACCACGTTACATTTACGTTACCTTTCCTCATTCACACAATATTACAATCATTCTGCTTAATATCACTCTTTAGACATCATATTACAAAAATTGCTCCAAATAATGCTGCCTCCACTACAGGGCAGGCCAGATTCCGACCGTTTCAAATCAAATACATTACCACACAGTTGCTACTACTACATTCGGACTCTACTCTGACAAAGTAAAGCTAACATCTCTGACAACTAACTCAGGTGTCGAACATAGTTCCAAAGTGTATAATTATAAAAGCAATGTTCAAGAGATATTAAAGGCTTGAGAAGATATATGAGATTTAGAAAGTAACTCATGTTTGACCTACTCAGAACTATTATAGCAAATAGGACAGCCATCTTTAAACCTTAACGGCCGTAGCCTTCCTGGGGCACTTCCTTGTGGTGCATTTCGCGAACTGCTTCAGGAGTTTTTAAATCTGTCACATCTAGAAGATGTGACAAATGCTGCATCAGAAGATTTGTCACAGGAGGTATTAATTAAATAGTTAATAAAGCGTTTGCATGAATAAACAAGACTTATGTTTTTGACGAGAAATTTCATTAAATAATCCAGATCTATTATTATTTCACATCACTATTGGAAGCGGTGATGTATGAATTGATGGTTGGCATTTCAAATCTCAACGTGAATTTATACCATCACGGTTAGAGAGTTCCCAACTTCAATACGTCTGCAAAGTGTATTTTCTTTTATAAAGTGCTATAGAATTCATAAGCTGACTAGTTCCCTCCGCTACAAAAAGACGAAGAAGGAGGGAGGAACGGGTGCACCATGTGGTGAGATAGTAACAACAACAAGTACCTATCCAAGACAGAGTTCAATGCGATGTATTGAGATGGACTAAACACAACACACATAAGCCACGAGCCAACCAATAGTATGTGTTTTATTTCTTCACTTATTATGTGTCCTCTGGTAAACACTTAAAGATTTTTAATAAATCTTGCCTTGTATTCATTTCGCAACATACTCCCCCTGGCGACAAACACTTTCCTCTTAACGACAGATCATTTTGTCGATACCGACACGTAGAGCGTTTGATTTTGTTGACGGAGCCATAACCTCAGTGCTGTTAGTATCGCTTCACCATTATTAAAGTCGTCGAAGGCGTTAAGTTCAGTAAACGGGTACATATCGGTTGGGGCCAAGTCGGGACTGCGTGGAGGATGATTGATGACAGTGAATCCAAGGCGTCGGACTGTTCCAAATGTGGTGGCGCTCGTTTATTTTCATTCTGAAATAGTAGATGCTATGTGTGGGGACGAACTCTTCGAATCCAAGACTAGATTACAGCACACTGTTTCTCACGCACCGACATAGTTACGTTACACACCACCAAGTTGCAAGCTACAATTCGGAGTCCTCTACCGGCAGAGGCCTGCCAATGTGTGTGACATGACGAATAAAAATCCAGAACGTTGATAACGTGTATTGTATTTTTCAACCCATGCAGCGGAGGATGCGATTTCATTTTTTCACAGTTCTTTTTATCTATTCACTGGCGCGCGACGAAATCCTATGGGATCCACGCGAAGAGTTACCTGACAGAGATGGGTGTGATTCATTTTGAAGTTTTATATCTGTGCATTTCGTCTCCGTGTGTCCGTACCGTATCCGTAGCGTCCTTCAAAATGTTCAAATGTGTGTGAAATCTTATGAGGCTTAACTGCTAAGGTCATCAGTCCCTGAGCTTACACACTACTTAACCTAAATTATCCTAAGGACAAACACACACAACCATACCCGAGGGAGGACTCGAACCTCCGCCGGGACCAGCAGCACAGTCCAGGACCGCAGCGCCCTAGGCCGCTCGGCTAATCCCGAGCGGCAGCATCCTTCCGTTACGTAGTCTAAATTCAGGCCTTCGAAAAGAATGCGTGCTACGAGGAATGGAGGGCATTCCACGCGCGGCAGATTAGTGTATATGCCAGAAGTCAGTAAACTACGAGTACCTCCCTTCCTTTCGAGTCCAAAGTGAGCAGAAATACCATGGCTGTAGGGTAAAAAGTGCATCTACCAAACTAATTGTAAATTAGACAATTATAAGTTGTGGAGAATATAGCTGGAGAAGAGAGGAGAAGATTTGTACCTCACAGCACCTATCTGAATTAATCCTAGTCAAAACGTGTAGACTGCTTTTAATCTTTCCATTCTTCTTTGTTCTGTAATAGCATTAAACGAACTTATCGTACTCACCTTGTAGATTATTCATCAGGTTTTATATTTTGAAACCTTGAAACCACCAAGTCTTGTGAATGCTGGAGATCTCTGAAGAAACCCACGACGAGCACAATCGTTCTGGATGAATTCCTTACGACATATACAGAAGCGCAGATATGTAGTTTTTGTACGAAATAAATAATATGGAGGCAAGTTCAGCATCCTGATGAAAAGGCAGAATATCAAAGGAACGGAAATGTGTATCCACATTAACAGCATGGACACGGCTTGGCAGGGAAGTAAGCTCTCGCTAGAAGGGTGTCACACAAGAAACGCAAGGGTTGCGTCAGACAAGGGCGACGGCTAGCACTACCCATTGGCGCGCACAGATTTCGTTAGCATGTCTATTAGCGTTAGTCCTGTGCAAACAGCAGTAGCATCAAGAAGCAGTCAGTTAGCGGTAATTAGGCTAGGCCGCGGTAAGCAAACAGCGCGAGGCAGCGCTTCCGCCACGGCCGACCGCGTCTGCTACCGGCAAAGCAAGGCCCACAGATAATTTCCGGCGGCCATAACTCATCTTTTCCTGTACTTACTCAGAAAACACGTTGTTTCAAATACTTTCTGAAAGCAAATATATCACCTGCGAATATATACCGCCGGTTCTCGTCATTTTAAGATAGTTTGAAATCTCCATTAAATTAGTAACTCATTTTAGAAACTGAAGCTTCGAAATAGCGACGGCTAGCATTTTATCTACTCAGATTTTCGTGTACGTCCTAGTTACCCGTAATCTATCGATTAATTTAAATAAAACAAGTACCATGTTGCTAGAAACATTAAACAGTTATTTCGGAAGGAGCTGTGCAACTAATGTTCGATATCGACTGCACCTCTTCCACGTAATTTATTTGTCTTCTTATGCTTCAGGTCATGTATATGTCACTATGTTCGTTGATTTCACCTCTATAACAGTACTTTTTCATATTTTCTGCAAAGTTATTCAAAAATGGTTCAAATGGCTCTGAGCACTATGAGACTCAACTGCTGTGGTCATGAGTCCCCTAGAACTTAGAACTACTTAAACCTAACTAACCTAAGGACATCACACACATCCATGCCCGAGGCAGGATTCGAACCTGCGACCGTAGCAGTCGCACGGTTCTGGACTGCGCACCTAGAACCGCGAGACCACCGCGGCCGGCGCAAAATTATTCACAGAGATTAATATATTCATGTAATTTTAAAAACAGTGTTCCGTTAAGTTGCATGTAAGTTAAAATTGTATTTGTAGAACAGTTAAATTCTAGGGCATGTAGTTTGTACCAATGTAAAATCTGGAGGAAAGTCCCTCATCTACGAAACACGGTAGGCTGGAAAAGAAAAGGTGCATTTTTAGATAGAATCGCAAGGAGTCTTTGCGGAATTATATAGATGATGGCCAGCATGCAGACGGTTCATATCTAGTATGTTGAAGGAGGCAAAGAAAGCGACAAGACTGTGTAAAAATGCCACGGATGTGGAGGATTATTGGCTAATTATTCATGGGATTTATTGAGTGTCTGTGAATCATAAGATTTCGGAGCAAATAAGGTAATTTTCAGAACAAATATACTTAAAGAACCGTGATTACTGTTACTGCCTTTACGTTAGCCACAGAAGATCGCCACAGCCATCACCTTCAGCTCAAGTAAAAGTTTACTGCTGCAATTGTTATCATGGGTTACTAATTTCCATCACACATTGATATTAAGTACTTACTTTCAACTTTGCGTAGAAATCCTTGACTCACTCTCTCAGTCATTTTACCTAGACAGGGTCTTTCTCATAGTGATACCGTTTATACGAATGTCTTATTTTATTAAACTGCCAAGTATTTATCGCTTTAATAGTGCACAATTACCTTTGTGGAGCAGTAAAGGTCTTAAGTGTTCAGTTAATTTTGTTCCTGAAATATTCCACGTAAATTGCATAAGTGAATAGTTGAAGTTTTGCAATAGCGTGAATTCATGGAAAAGAACACTGCTCCAGTTTCATTCGTGCCAAATTATTGGTTCAGCACTAAAATTAACTGAATAAAATAGTGATCATGGAATGTGGTTACTGGTCATTACCGTTTAAGAACCTATATTATGAACACCTGTTTCACTTGTTTATAAAACTGTTACTATTCATGTGCTCGTATTTTTCATTTGTTTCCATTTTATGTCTTGCCAGAAGTCTTTAGTATTGACCTCAGTCAATCGATAGAACAGTTTATGGGTCGCCCATAGTATATGTTCAGCCATTAATACACTCAGTATTAAAGTAATAGAACTTAAGAAGGGTCGCTGTCATTTTAATAGCATTTGCGCTTTTGAGAGATTTTCCAGCTACAATTTGTTCGGACCATAATAGATTCGTGGCACCTATGCTTTACTTAATGCAAGGAAGTATGTGCTCCCTCAGGAAATATATAGTAATCACATTAATCAGTACACCAATTTAAAAATTGTTTCTATCTCAGTGTTTTTCAGTAGTTCAATGATAAAACATTCTCATGTTCAAATTAGTTGTTCTCCGCCCTTATGTACTAACACTTATGATTTATCTTGGACTTCTTGTGTTGAATACAAAAAGTATATATTAGTGTGAGACGTTCGTCGTCATAACGGCTTATGTTAACTACTATGTTGCTCATGGCGACCTGCTGTTCCGGTACTTGCTACATTGTACTGCTGATTTAGTGTCCTATTTGAAAAAAACAAATTTTAGTACCGAGTAAATTCTCATATAGTAGTTAATTTTCTTGATGAACTGCATTATCACTTGGCACCACTTTGTCTAATTAGATTGCCGATCGTTTCCCACTTCCTAAATTACAGTTTCCTTTCAAAATAAATTAACATCGTTTCGATTTCCGGTAATTCAACTGCTGCTTCCTATCAAAAGTAATTTTTCACGTAACGGAACATAGACTAATACCTTTTCCATTAACACACCATATACGGTCATTTTAAGTCTCTTTCATCGGAGAAACATTATCGGCGAACTGCTACAATAATAGCAGCGGTAGTGTTATAAAATACCACAGAGGGAAAACAAAACGATAACATGTGAGTCAATTTGGATAGCACAATAACTAGTGACAACAGGAGTCTAAAACCTGTGAATTGAAGAATGGTAATGACCAAACGAACTTTCAGAAATGAATTTTGTATTCGAACGAACATCCACTTTAGTACAGAAACAAGGAAACTTTTGTAAAGCAATTTACTTGGAATGTTTCAAGCTACGGTTGTGATTCGAGTACTTTTGGGAAACACGAAAGGAAAATATTAGAAGCTAAATGCAAGAGTAATAAAATTGTCTTGGATGGAAATAGAAACTAATGGGAGGGGGGGGGGGGAGGCACTGATTAACGCCATAGAATTCTAAAAATGAAATGTATTTGACATCTCATTCAGCACACGACTAGCTTAAAGAACAACATCGAAGAAAAACTATGGCATAGATAAACAAAGACTGGCCCACAATATAGCCACTATTTCAAGTAATGTCTGGGTGGAGCACTGTAGAAGCTAAGAATTCGTGGTACAAGTGACAGAAAACAGAGCTATGGCTCTTTCAACAACGCATGGCCTTCAGTGGGCGATGGTAATCACCTTTCTGACAATACCAGCATGGGAAAACTCTTACTTAAATCATGCAGTCTTCATTCCTTTTCTTTAAACCTAACTTTTGTCTACAAATTTTGCTCCACGAAGGATTAACTGTCAGTACTACGATGTAACTACTTTAATGTCAGTTTGCACTCCCGGTGTAAATAATGAAAATATTACGTCCATTGATACCTAATTTCTTAGAGTATGAAAGTCAGACTATCAGGTAGCTAGGTACACTGAAGCAAAAAGAAAAAAGAATTTAAAAAAATATATGCAACACCGGCAAGGAGTTGTGTGACATAAACCAAAGTTGGTAGACGTGTTTCTACACTATTGGCCATTAAAATTGCTACACCACAAACATGAAGTGCTACAGACGCGAACTTTAACCGACAGGGAGAAGATGCTGTGATATGCAAATGATTAGCTTTTCAGAGCATTCACACACAAACAGCAGTTGACCGGCGCTGCCTGGTGAAACGTTGTCGTGACGCCTCGTGAAAGGAGGAGAAATGCGCACCTTCACGTTTCCAACTTTGATAAAGGTCGGATTGTAGCCTATCGCGATTGCGGTTTATCGTATCGCGACATTGCTACTCGCGTTGGTCGAGATCCAATGACTATTTGCAGAATATGGAATCGATGGGTTCAGGAGGGTAATACGGAACGCCGTGCTGGATCCCAACGGCCTCGTATCACTAGCAGTCCAGATGACAGGTATGTTATCCGCATGGCTGTAACGGATCGTGCAGCCACGTCTCGATCCCTGAGTCAACAGATGGGGACGTTTGCAAGACAACAACCATCTGCACGAACAGTGCGACGACCTTTGCAGCAGCATGGACTATCAGCTTGGAGACCATGGCTGCTGTTACCCGTGAAGCTGCATCACAGACAGGAGCGCCTGCGATGGTGTACTCAACGACGAACCTGGGGGCACTATTGGCAAAATGTCATTTTTTCGGATGAATCCAGGTTCTGTTTACAGCATCATGATGGTCGCATCGGTGTTTGGCGCCATCGCGCGGAACGCAGACTGGTAACGTGTATTCGTCATCGCCATACTGGCGTATCATCCGGCGTGATAGTATGGAGTGCCATTGGTTACACGTCTCGGTTAACTCTTGTTCACATTGACGGAACTTTGAACAGTGGACGTTACATTTAAGATGTGTTACGATTGGTGGCATTACCATTCATTCGATCCTTGCGAAACACTACATTTCAGCAGGATAATGGACGACCGCATATTGCACGTCCAGTACGGGACTTTCTGGATACAGAAAATATTCGAATGCTGCCCTGGCCACCACTTTCTCCAGATCTCTCATCAACTGAAAACGTCTGGTCAAAGGTGTCCGAGCAACTGGCTCGTCAGAATACGCCAGTCACTACTGGTGATGAATTTTGGTATCGTGTTGAAGCTGCATGGGCTGCTGTACCTGTACACGCCATCCAAGCTCTGTTTGACTCAATGACCAGGCGTATCAAGGCAGTTATTACAGCCAGAGGTGATTGTTCTGGGTACTGTTTTCTCAGGATCTATGCACCCAAATTTTGTACAAATGTAATTACATATCATTTCTAGTGTAATATATTTGTCCAATGAATACCCGTTTATCATCAGCATTTCTTCTTGGTGTAGCAACTTTAATGGTCAGTAGCGTAAATATGAAAGACCATAGCTATTCCAGTCTTGCGCCAGTCCCGTACGAGTGACACTAGTAGCGCCACTATGGGGATCTTAATCAGGTTTGCTTTAAATACGGTCATGACCGTTAGCTACCTTTGAGACTGCACATGGTGAACTGATGTTAGTGAAGAATCCTTTAGAGTGACAAAGACACCATTATCAACACCTCACTGAGTTTGAACGAGTTTCTGAAACAGAGTTACGGCAAACCAGATGTTCCTTCACCGACACTGCAGGTAGACTTGGCAGGAACGTAGCCAATGTGCATGATAGCTGGCAGTGACGGTCACGAGACTGTACGGTCGCTAGAGAATCAGGCCCTGGAATGCCACGTGGCACTACCGGGAGGGAAGACCATCATGTTCGTTGTATGGCTCTGGCGCAGCGTACTGCATCTACAGTAGCAATCTGAGAAGCAATTGGAACCATAGTGACACAACGAACTGTTACAAATCGGTTCCTTCAACGACAACTCCAAGCCAGAGGCCCTTTAGTGTGTATTCCATTGGCCCCAAACCATTACCATCTGTGATCTCAGTGTGTAAATTGAGAGTGCATTAATCGGCAGGGTGGAGGTTTGTTGTGTTTTCTCATTAAAGCTGGTCCTGCATCGATGCCAGTGATGGACGTGTGTTGGTTAAGAGGAGGCACGTTGAGGGCATAGAACCAACCTCTCTATGTGCTAGATACAATGGAACTACGCTTGGAGCTATGATCCGGGGCTGATTTCGTGTGAGAGCAAGAGCACTCTCGTCATAGTCCCACGTATCGTGAATGCAA